>NW_006400280.1:267564-274871 GCF_000299155.1 Elephantulus edwardii
CAATCCATATTGGAGGCTGCAGTCCTTGACCCTCTGCAGCAAGCGCTTCAGGTCCTCCTCAGTTTCAGCAAGCAGGGTTGTATCATCTGTATAATGCAGATTGTTGATGAATCTTCCACCAATCCTGACCCCACATTTCTCCTCATAGAACCCAGCCTCCTGGATAATCTGTTTTGCATACAGGTTGAAAAGGTATGGAGACAATACACATCCCTGGCATACACTCTTCCCAATATTGAACCATGCAGTGTTTCCTTGCTCTGTTCTGACGACTGCCTCTTGGTCCAAGTATAGGTTTCGTATTAGCACGATCAAGTTTTCTGGGATTCCCATTCTTCTCAGAGTCAGCCACAATTTGTTATGATCCATACAGTCAAACGCCTTTGCATAATCAAAAAAACACAGATATACATTCCTCTGGTATTTCCTGCTTTCAGCTAAGATCTATCTAACATTAGCTACAATATCCCTTGTACCACAACCTCTTCTAAACCCAGCCTGGACTTCTGGCAGTTCTCTGCTGATGTGCTGTTTCAGTCATTTTTGGATAATCTTCAGTAGAATCTTGCTTGCATGTGAAATCAATGAGATTGTTCTATAGTTTCCACACTCTGTGGGGTCACCCTTCTTTGGGATGGGAACAAATATAGATCTCTTCCAGTCAGTTATTTGTTCCCCATTGTGTTATACTTGTCTCTTATTTCAACATAATGGAATTTCAGAAGAGTAGTGTTAGTCACTATCGCAGTGGAATTTCAGAAGAGTAGTGTTAGTCACTATCGCAATAACATGGGAATAGCCCAGATGTCCAACCACAAATGAATGGATTGAGAAACTGTGGTACTTCCATACAATGGAATACTACTCAGCACACAGGAGCAATCATTTTATAAATTACTACCTAATTGGAAGGGACTGGAGAGTATTATGCTGAGTGAACTAACACAAGGACAAATACTGTATAGAACCATGATTGTAGAGTGAGTATGAGGATCTAAGGTTGGGGAGAGGGTGGAAATAGAGGAGTGTGGTTGAGTGGGATGGTAGTGTTAATCATAGGGTGCACAGTTTGATGGGTGGGTGGGAAATGGGAAGGATCTTTTGTGAAAAACAATGTATTCAAACTTTGTAAATAAATCAGATTTTTTTTTAGAAAGAAGTGATTAAAGATGATTAACTTGTCTTTTGGAAGTTAATAGAGATCAATTGGCATGCAAAAACCCACAGTACCAAACACTATCATCTTGGGGGAGTTTGTTAACTTTGGAAATGGAAGGAGGTGCACTTTGTTTAGTTTAACCATTAAACAGAAGTAGGTAAATCGTGTTAGTTGACTGAAAAATATTGGGGAAAACATTTGATTTTAAATAGATGATATAAATTTTCTTGCTCTGAAATATATCCTTTTCCTATTTCAATGGTCTTACTAGGAATGAAATGAAGTTGGATGGAAGAAGCAATTTGATACCAACTATCAAATTTCGACACTGTTCTTTGCTAAGAAATCGACGCTGCACTGTAGCATACCTGTAAGCTGCTTAATTTTTTATTATAGTAACAGTAAACAGAAGAGCTATGAGTCGTACTCGACTCAAGGCACTTAACAACAACAATAAAAAAACAGAAGAGTGTTTTCTATGTGATTTCCAAGCTAAGTTTCAAGTTGGTAGCAAGAGATCATATAATTGCTCTCTTTTTTAAACATTCTAGATTGTCTCTTTCTTAGTTTTAAAATATTTTATTTTGAAAAGTGCAACATTCACAAAAGCAGAAAGAATAGTAAAGTGAACCTCTTAGACTCTTATATTTTGCTGTATTTTTTCATGATTTATTATGCTAGATTATTTAGAAGGAAAGACCAAGCATCATTCAACATCTCACCACAATACTTTCTTAATGTATCTCTCAGAGATAAGGCCCTTTCTGACTTTTTCCTAAATAACCAGTGTGCCCCTGTCCTACTTAACATACTTCCATACTTCACACAATGAACAATGCCTACCTCCTGTCGGTCCACTCTATATTCATATTTTCTGCTTGCCCCAAGGATATTTTCTTACTTGGATTACAATCTACATAAAATTTACACACGACTTTTTGGTTGATGTGAATCTTTCCTGATAGAACAAGTTCTGATTATTACTTGTTAAAACTATCTAACACTCTCATACTATCCTAGGTATGACCGGTTACTTCGGATCAGAGCTCTCAGGTGGGAATATGGCAGTGTCTTGCCAAATGCTTTGAGATTTCACATGTCTGCTGAAGAAGTAAGTTAACTCTGTTGTGCACATTCATCAATTTTGATGAGGAGAAGGGAATGCTGAGGTTCTAGCATTCTTCTCTAGTTATATTGATTGGTATTTCCCCCCTTTTAAGCCTTAATTTTATTTTTGTGTGTACAGCAAAACACACCAATTCAGTTTTACGTATATAATTTAGTGACACTGACTACCTTCTTCAATCTTTCTCACCCTCCTTTTCTGAGTGATTCCTCCTTTATTACATAAACTTATTGCTTCCTAAGGACCATTCCTTAAAGGTATATATCATGCTTGGAAGGGTAGAAGGTCAGTTCAGGAGAGGAGGACCCTAGATGGGTCTTGCTCTAGGAATACCTAGATGGGCAGGTTTCAGAGTCATTGTTCATAGGGCAGCTATGAGTTGTATTAGACTCAGTGGCACATAACAACAGCAATGTTCCTATTTCATCTTTCCAGTTGTTGTCATTTTGCTTCCATATGGATTGTTTTTATGTTTTCTTTGTGTGCAGCTTTGTATAGCTTAGTGTTTCTTAGTGTTTAGCTTTGTGATCTTTTATCTTGTTCATATCTTCATTTATTTTTTTCCTTTAGTGAGATTGTGCTGATTAACTCCTTTGTTGTATATTGTATACTTGATTTTAATTCAGTAATTTTAAAACTTCATTTAATATTTGATGATAATGGAAGAAATAATAATAAAAGAAACTGTTGGCTGTTATGTCAATTGTGACTCATAGCAGTGTTATAGATGGAATAGAATGGCCCCATGGGGTTTTTTTTAGGGGAGGAAACTTTATTGAGATTTCGGTGAAAGTTTACATAACAAATTGTTTTTCTTTTCAGTTATTTATACACAAAATGTTTTGTGACATTGAATATATTATAACAGCATTCTTCCTGTTGCCTTCCTCTGTTTAATACTTCCATTTGCTCTTCTTTCTCATCCCTTCTGTGCTTTATCCCTGGGTAAATACTGCATTTTAAATCTTATATGGTTGATTTGTCTAAGAAATGCTTCCCTCTTTCATGATTATTGATCATCTCAAAGGCCAATATATTATTTGATTTGAAGTAGAGGCCCAGAATTTATTTCAGTTCCAGGCTTAAAGGGTCACTAAGGGCCATAAGGAGCTCTGGTGGCCTGGTGGTAAGAAACCAGGCTGTAATTTCAAAGGCATTTGGTTCAAATCCACCAGCTGCTTTGTGGAAGAAAGATGGGCAGTCTCTTATCATGTGATTAACTGCCTTTGACAACCCACCGGAGGGTCAGCCGTGAGTTGGTTCCAACTCAACAGTGCCCAACAACAATAAGGGCCATAAATATAGTGGTTTCACTAGTATCTAGCATGGCTTTCTTCACTGGCAAACATGGATTTTTTTTTTGTAAACTGATTTTGAGTTTTCTTCTACGTTTCCCCCAACTCATTTATTATAAGTGCTGTTAGTGTTGTTGGCAGTGGTATCTAAGCACTATCTGTTTCTTTTGGTCTCAGGATTGTGGATACTGAAGTTCATGTGGTCCATCAATCCTTAAACCTAATCGTCTTTGATTATCATCAGTCTTTTTTGTGCCAGTTAGGGAAAGACTAATAGTTATACCTTAGTTATAGATACTTGCAAACTTTTAAGACCTTAGTCCCAATTCACGAAAGTAGGATATAGAACTTTACAGGCTATGTAAATACCAGTTTAGAGGACGGCTGTCTGATCAAAAGATTGGAAGAGGCCCATATTTGTTCCCGTCCCCAAGAAAGGTGATCCAACTGAATGTGAAAACTATTGAACAATATCATTGATATCACATACAAGCAAAATACTGCTGAAGAGCATTCAAAAAAAGCTGGAACAGTACATAAAGAACTGACAGAACTTCTAGCAGGGATATCATTGCTGATGTCAGATGGATCCTGGCTGAAAGTAAGGGATACCAGAAGAATATCTGTACTTTATTGACTGTGCAAAGGCATTTGACTGTGTGGATCATGACAAGTTGTTGCTGACATTGAGAAGAAGGGGAATCCCAGAACACTTGATCGTGCTCATGCGGAACCTATATCTGGATCAGGAGGCTGTTGTGCCAGTGGAGCAGGGGAACACTGTGTGGTCTGGAATTGGAATGAAGGGAGTGTGTCAGGGTTGTATTCTCTCTCCATACCTGTTCAATATATATGCTGAGCAAATTATCCAAGAAGCTGGACTCTATGAAGAGGAGTATGGCATCAGGATTGGAGGGAGGCTCATCAATAGCCTGCATTATGCAGATGATACAACTTTGCTTGCTGAAAGTAAGGAGGGCTTGAAACATTTGTTGCAGAAGATCAAGGAATGCAGGCTTCATTGTGGATTGCTTCTCAATATCAAGAAAACAAATATTCTTACCACTGGATCAGTAAGCAGTGTCATGGATGGAGAGATTGAAATTGTCAACAGCTTCATCTTGCTTGGATCCACAATTAGCACCCTTGGTTCAAGCAGTCAGGAAATAAGGAGACTCACTGCACTGGGAAAATCTTCAGTTGTAACCTTTCCAAATTATTGAGTAGTTGTGATGTCAGTTTGAAAACAAATCTGATAGTCTTTCGAATTACTAGTTATGCATCTGAGACTTGGACAATGAATAGGGATGACAGAAAAAGAATTGATGCCTTTGAACTATGATATTGGAGAACATCACATGGACAGCCAAGAGAAGAAACAGGTTTATCTTGGGGATGGTGCAGCCGGAGTGCTCTTTGGGGGCAAAATTAATGAGGCTTTGCCTCTTGTACTTTGGACATGTTGCTAGGAGGTGCTATTTCTTGGATAAGGACATGGTATTGGGAAGGGTGAAGAGTTAATGAAGGTGAGGAAGACCCTCAGCCATGCGGATTGATATGATGACTGCTGCAATGGGCTCTTGTGTGTCAGGTTGTGTGAGGATGGTGCAGGACAGGACTAGATTCAGTTCTTTTGTTCATAAGAGTTGCTGTGAATCTTGATCATCTTGATGGCACCTAACAATAGCAACAACAATGCCAATTGATTTGATGTCCCCTTAGACTGTTAATTATAAGGTTTTTGAAGGCTTGTTATTTCAATTGTAGATGGCTAGACCTGCACCTTAGCCTGTCTTCGATGAAGAAAAGATTGAAGTTGTCAAAGATTTCTTTTTATCTTGATCCATATACAACATCCGTAGTAGCAGCAGTCAAGAAATCAAAAAACATGTTGGTGCTCGCTTCGGCAGCACATATACTAAAATTGGAACGATACAGAGAAGATTAGCATGGCCCCTGTGCAAGGATGACACGCAAATTCGTGAAGCGTTCCATATTTTTTAAAACAAAACAAAAAACAAACAAACATGTTGTATTGGGGAAATCTTGTGTCAAGAACTTCATTAAAGTGCTAAAGAACACAGATGCCACTTTAAAGACTAAGGGGAACCTGATTTAAGCAATGATATTTTCACTTGCTTTAAATATATCTGAGAGTTGTCCAGCAAATTACAAACTGTAATGTTGGAAAAGAATACTGAATATAAGGGAGCTCAGGTGGCCTAGTGGCAAGAAGCTGCGCTGCAATTCTGAAGGCACGTGGTTCGAATCCACCAGATGCTTCACTGGAAAAGGAGGGGCAGTCTCTCCTGTGCCATTCAGATCCAATTCAGTGGTACACTACAAGAAAAGAGGTGTGTGTGGGGGAAGGAATAAAAATAGATTTAAAGGAAAAAGAAGTATACTGAATGTAACACAGACTGCCGCAAGAACAAATCTGTCTTGGAGGAAATAAAAAAAAAAAACACAAAACCAACCAACCAACCACCAAATCTGTCTTGGATGATGCTTCTCAGAGGCAAGGATAGTGAATTATCTTCTCACAAATTGAACTTGTCAAGAATCTTGTTCCATCTGGATCCATAACAAAAATCTGTAGAAGCAAAAGTCTAGACGTCAAACATACTGAATGAATCTGAAGCAAAGGATGTGACACTTGGAGAGTGAAGTGAAGTGAATAAAGAAGATGAGCACTGAAGAAGAGGCAAAGACTTCAAACCATGGTGCCAGCAAATAGAGGGCGTACACTATGCATTCATGAAAGACGAAACCAGTCTGTCTTTGAAGAAATGAAATCAGAATCCTCCACCAAAGTGAGGAAGGCTACCTAGTTTTTAGTGTGGCATATTTAATGTTTTTGTTGTTGTTATGTGTTGTCAAGTTGCCTGCGACTCATAGTGACCCTACATACAACAGCCCTCAGCCCTGCTCTATCCTGTGCCAATCTTACTGTCTCTGACACACCTACCCCTATTACCCCAGTCACTGAATCAATCCATCTCATTGAGGATCTTCCTCTCTTGTGCTGTCCCTCCACCCTCCCAAGCATGATGTCCCTCTGCAAGGACTGGTGCCACCTTGCAATATGTCCAGAGTATGTTAGACAAAGCTTCAGAATCCTTGCATCCAAGGAGCAACCTGGTCGCACCCTATCAAGGACAACCCTATTTGTTCTCCAAGCAGTACAAGGTGTATTCAATACTCTGCTCCAACACCACAGCTCAAAGGCATCAGCTCTTTTATTATCTCTAGTCATTGTTTAGCTTTCTGATGCATAGCATGTAATTGCAAAGACCATGGCCTGCATTATGGACACCTTACATACTTTGTGTATTTCAGTGCCTGGTCATTTTCTGAGTGATGCCATCAGATAATGTTAGTTTTGGTGTTTTGTCTATTATTTTTGCCTCTCGGCACAAAGAGTTTGATTTAGAATGACTTGTGGATATGGTCTAGTTTTTACAAATTACCTTGTTTATCTGGAAATTGCACTGGAGTGCAGAGAAGCCAAAGCAGAAGGAAGAATTCAAGATACTAAAGAGTTGAATAGAAGATTTTGAAAGGCAGAACGGATGACAAAGTAAAATATTTCAATGCAATGTGCAAGGAGTTGCAGTCAGAAAATCAAAAGGGCTGAACTTACTCAGCATTTCTTAAGCTCAAGGAACTGAAGAACAAATTCAAACCTCGAGTTGCTATAATCAAGGATGATTTAGGCAGAATATTA
>NW_006400280.1:275836-298088 GCF_000299155.1 Elephantulus edwardii
ATCAGGATGGATGGTGAAGAGATTGAGATTGTTCACAGCTTTAGTTTGCTTGGCTTCACATTCAGCACTCTTGGCACCAGTAGCCAGGAAATTAAAAGACATATTGCGATGGGAAAGTCTGCTGTTAGGGACCTCTCCAAAGTATTGAAGAGCAATGATGTTTCTCTGGAGACCAAGGTGCATCTGATGATACAGGCCATGGTCTTTGCTATCACTTGTTATGCAAGAGATTTGGACAGTGACTAAGGAGGATTGAAGGAGAATTGATGCCTTTGAGCTGTGATGTTGGAGAAGAGTATTGAGGGTACCATGGACTGCTAGGAAAACAAGCACATTCATCCTGGCAAAGGGTTAAACCAGGAGGCTCCTTGGAGGCAAGGATTCTGAGGCTTCGTCTGACATACTTTGGACATGTTGTAAGGAGGGGACCTGTCCTTGGAGAGGGACATCATGGTTGGTAGGGTGGAGGAACAGCACAGGAGGGGAAGGCCCTCTGTGAGGTGGATTGATTCAGTGACTGGGGTAATTGGGATGAGTGTGTCAGAGACAGTGTGATTGGCACAGGACAGCGCAGAGTTTAGGGCTGTTGTACATAGGGTCGCTATGAGTCTCAAGTGACTCGATTGCATATAACAACAACAGCATCTGGAAGTATCTTAATTTCACATTCATATTTAATAGACAATATAATGAGTATAAGACCCTTGGTTGACAGTTTTTTCTTTGAAAGCTTTACATATATCATCCCATTGCCTTCCTTTATTTTTAATATATATATATATATTATTGTGAAAAACATATATGAGGATACAATAGGGTGAGGGTTGGGAATAGAAAAGTGAGAATGGGCATGGATGAAATCATAGGGCTGCTCAATTTGGTGGGTGAGGGGAGTAGGTGAAGGAAATGAGAAAGATCCAGTGGGGACCAGAAGAGACAGGGTAATGGCAATCATATTCCAATGGTGATTAATTTTTTTTTTTAACAAAGAAATTGTCTTATTCACTTGTCGGTTTCTCATTTGGGAATGGAGTGCAGACTCTGTGCCTGCTTCATGCTGAACAGGGATTTTGATGTGAAGGGGAAAGGGAATCCCACTTTAACATCTTAGTGGTGGTTCTGGGTTGAAGCTGCATGCCTTCTTGTTCAATTAGAAGATATTTTCCTGATGTTTATTGCCCTCTGGATTGCAAAGTGTTTGCCAAGGTGGGTCTGGTGGGAATGGCTGGCTGAACCCTGAAGCTCCATCCTCCTCTTCCTTTGCTGGCAGTTCTATTTCCCTCTTGTCTCTGGAATTGAGTTTAGGCCCTAGGCCTGGAGAAGAACTCAGTGTTAAAGTTACCTATAGGAAAGGGAACAAACCCACGTTCCTTTGAGAATCCCTGTCCTCTTGATGATGAGCTTCAGTTCACATTGATGACCAACAGTCAACTGCTTGACTGGTTATATATAAGTTGCATGTCCTTTTTCAATGCAGCTTGCTGGGCCTTCTGCTCCTTACATTGCATCTCTTGCCACCACCATACATTCTTTTTTGGGAATCTTCATTCTCTTGATGTTGAGCCTTGATCCATATTGAAGACCAAACAACTGTTTTATTGTTCAATTATTGATAAGCTGAGGACTTGGGGCGCCATGATGGCCAATTTCTATGCACCTTGCTGTTCCCGCATTGTTTCCTCCACCACCGCCATCTTGGTTTTCCATCCCATTGCCTTCTTAACCTGCATGATCTCTATTGAGAAATTGAAGCTTAATCTTACTGATTCATAGCATATGATTCTTCATTTTTCCTGAGCTGCTTTCAGTATTGTTTCTTTTATTAAGTTTTTTATTGTAAGTATTGTGTCATTGTTTTTAATTTTGGAAGAGTTGATTATATCTTGCTGATTTTCTTATTGAAGTCTATCCTGTTTGGGGCTTACTCAGCTTCTTAAGTGCTTGTTTTCTCCTTTTTTATCATGTTTGGAAAATTCTCAAGCAACAAATCTTCAACAGTTTCTTTTGTGCCTTTTTGCTTGCTACATTATCAAAAAGCTTAAAAAATAACAGGCAAGCAAAATCTTGTTGGAGATTTTTTAAAATTAATTTCAATGAACATTTACAGAGATTTTGGCTTTCCATTCGTTCATTGTTGCACTTTTTTCCACGCCCACCCGGCCCCCACCCCTAGTTCACTCTTCTCTTTGAAAAGTAAAATTCCTTCATTGTGTTATTTTAAAACTATTGAATCAGTATTTTGGCACAGAATGGCCAGAAATTCAAACTGGATATGAAGAGGCCATGAAACCACTGCTAATGTCAACAAAATATTGCTAAAGTAGTCTTCAGCATGGATTGCAGTTCAACATCAAGAAAACAAAGATTCTCACCATTAGGCCAATTGACCTAATAGATGGAAAAGAGATTGAGGTTGTTAATAATTTCACCTTGCTCGACTCTACCACGTTGCTCTTGGTACCAGCAGGGAGGAAATCAAAAGATGAATTGCACTGGGAAAGTCTGCTGTTGGGGACCTCTTCAGAGTCTAGAGGAGCAACAGTGTCAGTCTAGAGACTAAGGTGCGCCTGATTCAGGCCATTCAGGTTTTTGCAAATACTTGCTATGTATCAGAGAGCTGGACAATGACTAAGGATGACAGAAGAGCAATTAATGCCTTTGAGTTGTAGTATTGGGGAAGAGTATTGAAACATGGACAGTGAAGGGAGCAAACACATGTGTTTTGGAAAGGGTGAAACCAAGTTTCTCATTGGAGGCAAAGATTTTGAAGCTCCATCTCACATTACTTTTCTTGGAAGGGTAGAAGGGTGTCTCTTGAAAGAGACACCAAAAAAATGTTTACTTGTGTTTTGTTGACTATGCAAAGGTTTTTGATTGTGTGGATCTTAATAAATTGTAGATAACATTACTAAAATTAGGCAGTTCAGAATACTTAATTGTAGTCACGTGGAACCTGTCCATAGATAAAGAAGCAGTGGTTGGAACAGAATAAGGGGTATTGTATGATTTTTAGAAGGAAAAAAATATACATTAGAACTATATTCTTTCTCTATACTTAGTCTGTATAGTGAACAAATCTGAGAAATTGTATGGCATGAGAAAGAATGTGGCATCAGCATTGAATGAAAGCTTTTAATAATCTGCAGAATGCAGATGATACAGTATTACAGAAAACAAAGAAAAGAAGCATTTATTAATGAAGCGCAAAGATTATATAGGATGCCTTATTTCCATTAAGAGTTTAATGACTGCTTAGTTTCACATTTTCTTTTTTTTATTATTTATTTTAATGAACATTTACAGAGTCTTTGTATTTCCATTCATTCGTTGTTGCATTTTTCTCCCTGCCAACCACTCCACCCCCCAGTTCACTCTTCTCTTTGAAAAATAAAAGAAAAATTCTTTCATTTTTATATAATCCCTCCTCCCTCCAGACTACTCCACTATTCAGCCTTCATTCGGAACTCTTGTCATGATAATAATACCTAATCATATATTGCTTTTAAACAGTTCTCTCCCTCATCCGTTTCAGTTCAGTATACATAATTTATCCCATCTTTCTCAATCTCCCCCCACAACCCCGATGTCAGTCCCATTTTATAACAATGGCACTATGCAATATACGTCCTTTTTGACTGAGATATTTCATTCAGCATAATGTCCTTCAGGATCATCCATTTTTTATAATATTTCAGAAGTTCTTTGTTTTTTCAGTGCAGCATAATATTCCATTGTGTGACTATACCAGAGCTTCTCTATCCATTCATTTGTTGATTGGCACTTAGGTTGTTTCCAACTCTTTGCTATTGTGAACAAAGCTGCAGTAAACATGGGTGTGCATAATTCGGTTTGGGTGATAGTTATGTTTTCTTTAGGGTATATTCCCATAGTGGAATTGCTGGATCAAATGGTATTTCTCTTTGCAACTTTTGAGAAAGTGCCATACAGCCTTCCATAGTGGTTGCACCATTTTACACTCCTAACAACAATGAAAAAGGGTTCCAGTTTCTCTGCAACCTCACCAGCATTTGATGTTTGCTGCTCTGTTAAATTTTGCTATTCTTATAGGGGTGAGATGATATCTCATAGTTGTTTTGATTTGCATCTCTCTTAGAGCTTGGGATTTTGAACATTTCTTCATGTGCTTGTTGGCCATCTGAATGTCTTCTTTGGTAAAGTGTCTGTTCATATCCTGTGCCCATTTTTCAATTGGGTTATTTACCTTTATCTTATTGTGGTGCTCGAGTATTTTCTTAATTTTGAATATAAGTCCCTTGTCTGACAAGTCATTACCAAATATTTTTTCCCAGTCTGTGGATTCTCTTTTTAGTCTGTTGGAGAAGTTTTCAGATGTGCATAGGGATTTGATTCTTAGAAAGTCCCATTCATCTATTTTATCCTTCCCTGGTTGTAGATTTTTCAGGATGCTTGGAAAACTATTTATGTTGTGGATTAGGATTTCTAGAGTTTTTCCAATCTTTGTGATATTTATAGTGCTTGGTTTTAGTCCTAGGTCCATGATCCATTTTGAGTTGATTTTTGTGTATGGAGTGAGGTGTGGATCTTGCTTGAGTTTTCTACAGATGGTTTTCCTATTTTGCCAGCTCCATTTGTTAAAAAAGGTGTCGTTTCCCCATTTAACTGATTTAATCTCTTTGTCAAAAATCAATTTTCCATAGGTAGATGGGCTAATTTCTGGATTCTCAATTCTATTCCATTGATCTATGTGTCTGTCATTGTACCAGTACCATGATGTCCTGACCACCATGGCAGTGTTGTAGGATTTGAAATCTGGGAGTGAGATGCCTCCTACCTTGTTTCTGTTTTTAAGGAGTGCTTTGCTTATTCGGGGTCTCTTTCCATTCCAAAGGAAATTGGAGATTGCCTTTTCCATCTTGTTGAAGAATGAAGTTGGTATTTGCATTGGGATTGCATTGAACATGTAAACTGCCTTTAGTAGTATTGTAATTTTCACAATATTGAGTCTTCCTATCAATGAGCAAGGGATATACTTCCAAATCTCCAGGTCTCTCTTTGTTTCTTGTAGTAGTGTTTTTTTGTTTGTTTGTTTGTTTGTTTTAGTAGTAGTGTTTTGTAATTTTCTTTGAATAGATCCTTTGTGTTTCTGGTTAGATTTACTCCCAAGTATTTAAAGTTGTGATTAGCTGTTGTGAAGGGTATTGTTTTTCCTTAGCTCCAGTTTTCTTTGTCACTGTAAAGAAATCCAATTGATTTTTGTATGTTGATCTTGTATCTTGCTACTTTGCTGAATTCGTCAACCAAGTCCAGTAGTTTTCTTGCTAGGTCTTTAGGGTTTTCTAAGTATACTATGGTATCATCTACATATTTTACCTTCTGTTTGCCAATTTAGATACCTCTTATTTCCTTCTCTTGCCTCTTTGCTATCACTAAGACTTCAATACCATATTGAATAGGAGAGATGATAGTGGACATCCTTGACTACCTAGTTCCTATTTTTAAGGGAATGCCTTTAATCTCTCTCCATTGAGAACAATGTTGGCTCTCGGGTTTGCATATAAAGTTTTTACTATGTTGAATTGTCATTTTCAGAATATGTTGAAGAAATTCTCCTCTAATCCTATTTTGCTGAGTTTATTAATCAGGAAAGGGATTTGGATTTTCTCAAAGGCCTTTTCTGCATCAGTTGATAGGATCATGTGGTTCTTGTTCTTTGCTTTGTTAATGTGATGAATTACATAGATTATTTTTCTTATGTTGAACCATCCTTGTATACCTGTTAGGAATCCCACTTGGTCACAGTGAATTACTTTTTTAATTTATTATTGGATTCTATTGGCCAGGATTTTATTCAGAATTTTTGCATCTATGTTCATCAGAGATATTGGCCTATAGTTTTCTGTTTTGCTAGTGTCTTTACCTGGCTTTGGTATCAAGGATATATTTGCTTCCTAGAATGAGTCTGGGAGAATTATATCTTTTTCTATCTTCTGAAATAGTTTATGTAGAATTGGTGACAGTTCTTCTCTGAATGTTTGATAAAATTCACTGGTAAAACCATCTGGTACAGGACTTTTTTGGGGGTGGAAGTTGTTGTATTACCTTCTCAGTTTCTTTGTTTGTAATGAGTCTGTTCAGGTCATCAATTTTGGTTGGTGTCAGTTTAAGTAGATTGTGAATTTCTTATGTATTTGTCCATTTCCTCTAGGTTTTCATATTTGTTTGAATATAGTTTTTCATAATATTCCATTACTAGTCTTTTTGTTTTACTTGATTCTGTTGTGATGTTGCCCATTAGATCATTCATTCGGATTATTTGTGTCTTTTCCTTTGTTTGTTGTGCTTTCAGTTTGTCTATTTTATTGACTTTTTCAAAGAACCAACTCCTAGTTTTGTTGATGGTTTCAATTTTCTGTTTTCTATTTCATTTATTTCTGTCCTAATTTTTATAAAATTTCAGTTTTTTTTAGAGGATGTTGGGTTTTCTTGCTGTTCTTTTTCAATTTGTTGAAGCTGTTGGGTTAGAGAGTCAATGGTCATTTTTTCCCTGCCTTTTGATGTGTTTGCTTATAGCTATAAATTAGCATCTAATTACTGCTTTGGCTGTTTCCTAGTGGTTTTGGTATGTTGCTCTCAGTCTACTGACAACTTAACAGCGACAACCTGATGGGAGTAAGCACGATTAACACACCACTCCAGGAGAGGATCAGAGAGTCAATCCAGCTCAACTTTATTAGGATCAGCACTGCACTTGTATACACAGGAAGACAGAATAGGGTGGGCTTACGGATGTGGGGCATGTAGATTGGTCAGGAGAACCTCAGCCTCTTGCAGATAACTCCCGTCTCAACAGATGCAGCAGCCATCTTTCCAGGTGGTGAGCTTTCTCGAGCCAGTACAACCAAACACAGGAGAGCTTTCTCTACCCCATATTAAAGGCTGTTGGAAGGCTTGCACCTGTCTGGAGCTCAGGCGACCCGTCCTGACCAGAGGCCTTCTCTTCCTCCACAATATTCCGCAACATTGGTAAATTGTGTTTTCACTGTTGTTTGTTTCAAGAAACTTTTTAATTTTATTTTTTGTTTTTTCTAGTACTCATTCATATTCAAGCAAGGTGGTGTTCAGCTTCCAAATGTATGGTTTATTTCTCCTTTATCCTTTTGTTACTAATTTCTAATTCTTTAGCATGGTGGTCTGAGAAAATGCTTTGTATTATTTCTCTGTTTTTGAATTCATTGATTCTTGCCTTGTGGCCCAATATGTGATCTATTCTGGAGAACATTTCATGCACATTCAAGAAAAAGGTATACTGTGCTTTTTGGGGGTGCATTAGCCTTTAAATATTCATGAGATAAAGTTGGTTTATTGTGTGGTTTAATTCTTCAGCATCATTGTTGAGTTTCTTTCTGGTAGTTCTATCTTTTCTTGAGAATGGCATATTGAAGTCTCCAAATACAATAGTAGTGTTGTCTATTTCCTTTTTTAGTTTTGTTAATGTTTGTTTTATATATTTTGCAGATCTATCATTTGGTGCATAGATATTTATTATTTTTTATGTCCTCATGTTCTATTGACCCTTTAAGCATTATGTAGTGACCTTGCTTGTCCTTAGTGATGGTTTTTGCATTGAGATTTATTGTATCAGAGATTAATATCGCTATTCCTGCTCTTTTCTGGTTGCCGTTTGCTTGGTATATTTTTTCCATCCTTTCATTTTTAATCTTTTTTTATCTTCATTTTTCAGGTGTGTCTTTTGGAGATAGCATATTGATGGATTTTGTTTTTTATCCAATCTGCTACTCTTCTTCTCTTCAGTGGTGCATTTAAACCATTCACATTCAGTATGATTATTGAGAGGCACAGTTTTATTGCTATGATTGTGTTGAGTTCTTTTTGGTGTTGTTGCTAGTTACTTTGGGCCGTCCTGATTTCTGTGGCACCTCTGTAAGAAGGATGTCTCTCAGTGTTTCCTGCAGTGCTGGTTTTGTTTTTAAAAACTTCTATAGGTTCTGTTTTTCTGGGAATATCTTGATATCTCCTTCATATTTGATGGACAGTTCCACAGGGTACAATATTCTTCCGTGACAGATGTGTTTTTTGAGTGTTCGATATGTCATTCCACTGTCTTCTTGTTTGCATGGCTTCTGCTGAGAAATTTGCATATAATCTTATCTGCTCTCCCTTACAAGTTACTCTTTGTTTCTCCCTTGTTGCTTTCAGAATTCTCTCCTTATATTTGATTCTGGTGAATTTGACTATCATATGCCTTGGCATTTTTCTTTTGGGGTCTGTTCTATATGGTGTTCGCTGAGCTTCTTGAATATATATTCTCTCATTCTCCATTATGCCTGAGAAGTTTTCTTCCTTTAATTCTTCCACAACTTTTTCAGTGCTTTTACTCGCTTCTTCTTGTTCTGGGATTCCCATGATGCACGTGTTATTTCTCTTGATGATGTCCCACATTATTCTTAGGTTTTCTTCTTTTTCCTTCCTTTTTGATTCTGCTTTTTGCTCTAGCAGATCAGTGGTGACAATTCTGCCTTCTATTTTACTGATTCTGTGTTTAATCTCTTCCACTCTGTTCCTATGTCCCTCCATGATGTTGACAGCATCAGAAACAATGGACTTCATATTTTGGATTGCAATTTCTTGTTTTTCCAAAGCCTCTAATGCCTGGTTTGTTTTATCTGTGTTGTTTTCGATTGTTTTTTAAGCTCCTCTTGGTTTTTGCTTGCAGTGTCCTGTAATTCTTCAAGTTTTTCAAGTCTTTCACCTATTGAAAATACTCATTGTTCTTTTAAATTCTGTGTCAGAAAGTTCCATCAGACTTTCTGGCTTTGAGAAATCCATTGGTATTGTGTCACTTTTGGGGAGTAACATCTTGCTTTACCCTTGTGTAGCTTGTAAGGTAGCCTTTTTCTTTTGGGATGATGCTGTGGTAGGGTTTTTCATGCCTGAGGTGATGATAGGTCCTTGATCTGAAATCACTGCTACAGATGAGGGCATAGCAGTTATGTTTCCTGTGTTCCTCTCTGAATTTCTGTACCAAAGCAAGTGTCCATTCCAAGATGCTTCAGATTAAAGGCAGTTAGTTGACTGTATGTGAGGAGATGTGACGCTGAGGAGGAGGGAGGGAACAGGCCAGGTAGGCACAGGCCCAGGTTTATGCCGGGTGGTGAGGGGGAGGGGAGAACAGGCAGAGCAGGTACAAGCACAGGCGTATGCCCAGTGGGCATATGCTCAGATGCCACAAGCGGGGACCTCACTCAGGTTGCAGCCACAGTTGTATGGCTCGCGCCTAGTGGGGCTAGTTGTCCAGGTGGGCACGTGGGCAGACCTCACTAAGTTTTCAACTGTCCCACTCCCGCCCGGTGGAGGGATTTTCTTGCCTGGGTGTGGATGCGCAGGGACCTCACTCAGGTTACAGATGACCTGCTGGTGTCCAGTGAGGCTAGCTTCTGGATGGGCACTCATAAGGACTTCTCAGTTTGCAACTGTCCCCCTCATGCCTGGCGGGGCTACCTGCCTGGGTAGGGATGTGCGGGTACCTGTGCAAGGAACTCACTCAGATTGTAGATGTCCTGCTCGTGCTCGGTGGGGTACCTGCCCCTGTGGAGACTCACAGGGACCTCACTCAGGTTGCAGCTGTACAGTTTGTGCCTGGCGGGGCTGGTTTCTGGGTAGTGATGCATGAGCACCTCAGTGAGGTTGCAGATGTCCGGCAGGGCAGGTGGTGTAGGCAGCCGGGCAGGCAGTGCGAACGTTCCAGTCATTATGGCAGCACAGGTGTTCTGGTCATTCTGGTGGCACAGGCCTTCCCTATCTTAACATTGCTTTATTGCAAAATAAGCAGATAGCCCACCTAAAAAAGTAAAATAATAAACTGAGTCATGAGAATTTATAACATTAAACCACAACTGTACTGGTACACATTTCTATTTGGCCAGCTAGAAGTATAATAAGTTATAATAACAAGATTTATTAAAGAATAAGATCTTTGTGTAAGGAAAGAGGAGGTGCATCAAGAAAAATTATTATGAGGATTATAAGTAAGAAGATGTCTGCTTACATTTTAATGAAGGAGAGTACATCATCACATCTGATAAAATATACTGACCACTACCATCATTTTGGCAGAATCCAGGTTCTGGGACAGTTGACCCACAGTCCATCACTCTCCCTCTGAGTGCACCCGCTCCTCTGTGAGTGCCTAGGTAATTGCCACTGAGAACACCAGGCCCTTCCCCAGCACTAACTCAGAAGCAGAAGAAAGATCTCTCTGACATCACTCATTACATCGTTGCTCCGGGCAAGATCATCCTGGCTGCATGTGAGTCCACCTGAAGCATTGCCAAGTGCCTGACGTTCATTAGAACTGAGAACACTGAGAACTGGCACTTCTGCCACCAGCTCCTGCTGACCACTGATGACTGGGTGACCCCCTGCATCGATGGTGTCATCTTCTTCCACAAGACCCTCTACCTGAAGGCAGATGATGGCATCCCTTTGCCTAAGTCATCACATCTAAGGGTACTGGTATGGGCATCAAGGTAGACAGAAGCTTGCTAACTCTGGCAGGAACTAATAATGAGACCATTACCTAAGGGTTGTCTGAGTGCTACACCCAGTACAAAAAGGATGGAGCTGACTTTGCCAAGTGGTGCTGTATGCTAAAGATTGGTGAATACACCTCCTCAGCCCTTGCCATCATGGAAGATGCCAAAGTGCTGGCCTGTTATGCCAGCAGAACGGGATTGTGCCCATTGTGGAGCCTAAGATCCTCCCTGACAGGGACCATGACCTGAAGCGCTGTCAGTACGTAACTAAGAAGGTGCTGGCTGCCATCTACAAGGCTCTGAGTGACTGACCACCACATCTATCTGCAAGGCACATTGCTGAAGCCCAATATGGTAACCCCTGGCCACACCTGCACACAGATGTTTTCTCATGAGGAGATTGCCATGGCAAGTGTTAAAGCATTGCTCTGCACAGTGTCCCCAGCTGTTACTGGGATCTCCTTCCTGTCTAGAGGCCAGAGTGAGGAGGAGGCACCTATCAACGTGCATGCCATAAACAAGTGTCCCCTGCTGAAGCCACGGGCTCTGACCTTTCCTTATTGGCTGGGCCCTGCAGTCCTCTGTGCTGGAGGCCTAGGGTGAGAAGGAGAAGAACCTGAAGGCTGCCCAGGATATCAAGCAAGCCTTGGCCAACAGCCTGACTTACCAAGGAAAGTACACCCCAAGCAGTCAGACGGGACCGCAGCCCACAAGTCCCTCTTTGTCTCTCACCATGCCTACTAAGTGGAGGTGTTCTAAGGCTGCCACCTCAGCATTCAAGACCCCAGTGCCCTCCTAGACTTAACACATGAGGAAAGGGCCTCATATAGGGCTCCAGGCTGCTCTTTCCTATCACTCTTGCTGCCCTTGTGGTATTGATGTGTGGTGGTGTCTCTACACCTAACTCCATCACCTTTTCCAACCCACTGCCAATAAACAACTATTTAAGGAAGGGGGACAAATGTGTTCATTGTTACTGCAACATAAGGTTCAGACTTTCTGTTACTGTCCCACTAAATTTCTTTAGGTGGAGCTCAAGCAACATTTATTGTAACAACTGAGTACTTTGCTATTTAATGTGAAACATGCATAAACAATCAGGGGAAAAAACCTTGTATGGCAAAAATGAGTTATTAAACTCTTTAAAGTCTACTGAATTACCTACTGTGATTTCTAAGACAAATGAGGAACCATTACCTTGGGAATTAGCAATGGAAAAATCATAACATTTGTAAATTAGAAATGTCTTGATACTAATTTCTGTCAAAATAATGATTTTAGTTGGAAGAAATTCCAAACATTTATATCACTCAAGCTTAATAATAATAAAAAATAACAAAAAGGACAGTGAAAACAGTTATTATATAGCACAACAACTTGGCTTGATTTTCTTTGGATAAAATCTTCAGTTGCTCCATAGTTTTACCTTCAAAATCAGTTGTAGAATTAAACTGAATTCATTTCTGCAGTAATTTATTTATTTATATTTACTTGATCGCCTATTAGAATGGGAAGAAATTTTATAGCAGTTATTTTTTCTCAATGAGTTGTTTTCTTCATAGGCACTGTACCTACTATTGTTGTTGTTATTAAGTGCTGTCGAGTTGTAGGTGACTCATAGCAACCCTATGAGCAAAAGTCCTGGACACTTGCGTGTGTGACTTTCATTCTTTCTCCAGGTTCATAGGGATTCCGGATTTATGGAAGTGGATGCCACTCCTGCTTCCACGCTTGTTTTAATCAGGGAGCTCCACCCAACACCGTCCACCATGGGTAACCATTATCACATTTGACACATCAGTGTCATAGGGTTCAGCTTCACAGCAACCACAAGTTACCTCTGTACGGCAAGTGGACACACTAGGGCTATACGACCAAGAAGACTGTTTGAACAAAAACAATGAAAAACAGGCCTGAGGGCCACGAATTAGTCATCCACCTTTGGCTTTGTAGCATCACTTTAGGTCCACTATGCCAACTGATAGGTCACTCTATGCTGTTAAGTGCCATTGAGTCGTAGGTGACTCATAGTGACCCTATGAGTGAAAGTCCTCGACACTTGTGTGACTTTCATCCTTTTTCTAGGTTCATAGGGTTTCCGGAGGCAAGCTATTGGTAGCATCACTTTCTGTCCACTAGGCCAACTGGTCTCTCTCTATGCTGCTAAGTGCTGTCGAGTTGTAGGCAACTAATAGCAACCCTATGAACGAAAGTCCTTGACACTTGCCTTAGCATAACTATAATTTTTATAATTTCCAGGAGGTACTTTTTCACTTCATGGGGCAGCTGAAAATTTTATCCAGTGTACACCAAACCAGTTTGTGGTGCTATATGATACTGTTTTCACTGTGTCTCTTTTTGTCATTGATCTCTCTAAATTACTGAGGAGCAATGATATTAGTTTGAGGACTAACATGCTCTTGATTCAGCCTTAGTCTTTTCACTTAATTACTGTGCATCTGAGAAATAGAAAATGAGTAAGGATGATGAAAGAAAAATTGCATTTGTGTTGTGGAATTGTAAGAGAGTACATCCTTGGAATTGAGCATGGTGAAGCTTCATCTTGCATACTTTGGGCATGTTGCTAGGAGAGGCAATTCCTCGGAAGTGGATGTCATGCTCAGAGGGATGACAGAGGAAAACCTTCAACCAGGTGAATTGACATGGTGACTGCAGCAATGGGCTCAAGGGTGTTAGTGATTGTGAGGTTGGCACAAGTTTTGACCGGCTTTAGCTCTGTTGTTTATAGGATCACTCTGCATTATACGTGATAGCAACTAATAGTAACAACTCCTTTACCTGTGGGAGAAAGATGGGCAGTCTCTTCCTGTGTAATATACTGCCACTGAAAACCCATTGGAGGTTAGCAATAAGTCTGTTTGACTTGATAGCATTAAGAGAGACTCTGCCCAGGCCTTTGTGCCTCTTCCTGCCAGAAGAAGGAGGGAAAGAGGTAGGAAAGAAGAGGTCTGGGAATCAGCCAGCCTGTATCCTCAGGGTCCCATTATACTAACTCTTAAAGCGCCAGGACATCAGTATTGTATTTTCAGTTGTTTCATATATATCGTAAAGTTGAACAATGAGTAAAATCGAAGAATACCTTTGAATTGTGGTGTTGGAGAAAAATATTGAATATGCTATGGACTGACAAAGGAAGAAACTAATCTGTCTTGGAGGAAAGGAAGAATGCTCCTTAGAAGCAGTAATGGTGAGATTTTGGCATATTATCAGGTGTAGCCAGTCCTTAGAAGATGACATCATCCTTGGGAAAATAGATGGTCAGCCCAAGAGAGGAGAACCCTCCAATGACTGACACAGTGACTGAAACAACAGCAGATACTGTGAAAATGGTGTAGGATTAGGCAAAATTCCTTTATAATTTTCTTTGGCTTTGATGTAAACTTGCATGTCAATAATTAATGATCTACATTGAGTCCCAGACCTTATTTTGACTAATGATACTGAGCTCTTTCACCATCCCCTTCCACAGATGTAATATTGTTGTTGTTATGTGCCATCGAGTTGCCTGCAACTCATAGCGACCCTATGTACAGCAGCCCTAAAATCTGTCCTATCCTGTGCCAATCTCACCATCTCTGACACACCTACCCCCAGTACCCCAGTCACTGAATCAATCCATCTCATCGACAGTCTTCCTCTCCTGCACAGTCCCTCCACCCTCCCAAGCATGACATCCCTCTCCAAGGACTGGTCTTTCTCCTATCATTGACAACATTTTACTTTAAGATAGTTATTGAAATGGTCTTTCAAATAATCATTGAATGATGAATATGATACTATTCCTCTTTAATTTTTCATTCCTGCAATAGTAGATTATACTGTTTTGAATTTATCACTCATTAGTTGATGAATATTTGCCTTGTATTTTCATCACTGTTTTCGTAGTTTTCAGAAAAAGTCCACACAGAATTTAAGGAACTCATAATTCTGGAGACATGGATTTTTTCATGATCTTGTTTCTGGTTGAATGCTTTTAGGTCTATGATTAAGTATACTGTTTTGTAAGCTCTGTAAGTTTAGGGAATTTTTCTATTGTGTTGAATGATCTACCTTAAGTACACAGACAAGTTCCTGGCTTATAGAAGGCAACCAATATTTTTTTGTGTAAATGAATAAGATAATCACATTCATCATCTATGTGGGGATATGTGCTATAATTTTAAAGGACAGTTGGACAATTTCTGCATACTTCTTTGCAAGTGTTGAATAAAGATCTTTGTGTTTGCAGATGGAGTGGTTCAATAATTATAAAAAGTCTCTTGCTACTTATATGAGATCGTTGGGAGGAGATGAAGGTTTGGACATCACACAGGATATGAAACCTCCCAAAAGCCTGTATATTGAAGTAAGTTTTAGATATTAAAAATGGAATGGGTTTTTATTCAGTGTGTGGATTATGCTAATTTTATTTAAGAAAGAAGTATATGAATATACTCAAACTTACTGTCATTGAGTGGGAACTGACTGATAGCTGACCCTCTGGCAAGTTTCTAAGGCAGTAAATTACTTGGGAGGACAATGTCCATCTTTCTCAGAGCAGCTGATGACTTCCAGAGAGGTGGTTGTTTAGCAATGCAACTAATGACTAATGATACACTTCACCACCAGAGCTCCATTATGAGTATATATATATATATATATATATATGAGCTTATTGTGTCTCAAAGTTAAGGAAATAAAAATTCTTACCACTGGACCAATAAGCAGTAATCGTGATGGATGGAGAATAGATTGAAGCTGTCAATGATTTCATCTTATTTGGATCTACAGTCAATGCCCTTGGTACCAATAGGAAATTAGGAGATTTATTGCACTGACAAAGTCTGAAGTCAAGGACCTCCAAATTATTGAGGAATAATGATGTCAGTTTAAGAACTAAGCCACATGTGATTCAGGCATGATCTACTCAATTACCTGCTGTGCATCAGAGAGCTGGACAGTGAATAAGGATGAAGAAGAATTGATGCCTTTGAGCTGTGGTGTTGAGGTACTGAATATTCATTCCATGGACTGCCAAAAGAACAAACATATGTTTTTGAGAAAGTGCAACCAGAGTGTTCCTTGAAAGCAAAGATGATAAAGCTTCATCTCACATATATTGGGCATGTTGCTAGGAGAGGCTATTCCTTGGAGAGGGATAGCATGGTTGGAAAAGTGGAGGGCCAGTGAAAAAGAGGAAGACCTTCAACCAGGTAGATTGACATGGTGACTGCCACAATGGGCTCTAATGCGTCAGAAAGTGTGAGGATGGCACAGGATAGGACAGGATTCAGATCTGCTGTCCATAAGGTTGCTATGGATTGTACACAATATCACCTAACAACAATTTTAAATGAAGGAAGCTCTGATAGCTTTGTCTATAGAGACTTGCACTAACTCAAAGGATGATTATGCCCAGTGGTTTGATTCTACCAGCAGCTCTGCTGTAGAAACATGGACAGTCCTCTCCTGTTGAAATTTATAATCCCAGAAACCTGATGGAGGCTGTGAGTTTGGACCTACTCAACAGGAATGAGTTTGATATTAAAAAAAGACACTGTTCATTAAAATAGACAAAAGATGGGAGCACTTTAAATATATATCAGCAGATGAAAGGATAAGCAAATATACACACAGAGAGAGAATAATATTCATCCTTAAAGAGAGATTGACAGCCTCTGAAAACCCACTAGAGGGTCAGCTATGGTTAGGTTCTAACTTGATGGTACTCAGCAACAACAACAACAACAATAAAGAGAGATGAAGGCCTGCTCCAGTATTTTTGACTCTTGAAAACATGCTGAGTAAAAGAAATCATTCATTATTGTTGTTTTGTGCCATCGAGTTGAGTACTGCGTCATCCTTATCTGTGACATACTTGAACATGTTATTGCAATTACTGTGTCAGTCCATCTCACTAAGGGTCATTCTCTTTCTAGCCGACCCTCTACCTTTCCAAAAATGATGTCCCTTTTTAAGGAATAGCTCCTTTTAACAAACATGCCCACAGTATGTGAGACAAAGCTTTGCCATGTTTGCCTTTAGGAAGCACCCAGGCTGCTACACCTTCTCCAAGACATATCTATTTGTTCTTTTGTCGATCCATGGGATGTTCAGTGCTTTTCTCCAACACCACAACTCAGAGACATGAAATCATCTTTTATCATCCTTATTCCTTGTCCACCTCTCAGATGCATAGCAAGTGATTGAAAAAACCATGGCCTTAAAAGGAAATTGACTGTGGCGAGCTCTGGTGGCCTAGTGGCAAGATGCTGCACTGCAATCTCAGAGGTACATGGTTTGAATCCATCAGATGCTCTGCTGAAGAAGGAGGAACAATCTCCACCTGTATCAGTCAGATCTGATTTGATGGTACACACAAAAAAAGTAATGAAATAAAATAAAAATTTAAAAAAAAATAATTTTTTTAAAAAAGGAAATTGACTAAGTTTTTAGTGGTTGTTAGGGGCTGGAGCTCTGGTACCTTAGTCATGAGGAGTTTTACTGCTTAACCCCAAGGCCACTTCTCTTATGGCTTGAATTCACCAGCCGCTCTGAGGGAGAAAGATGGACAATCTCCTTCAGTGTAATTTATAGCCTTAAAAACTCAATGAAGAATTAGCTATGACTTGGTTACAATGCAGCAATAATAAGTTGAGGGTTTTTATTAGGGGGGGATAAAGAGTTCAAGGAGACGTTTTTCTTTTTAAGGCACTTAGTTTCTGAACATAGGAGTCTTGATTGTATAGTGAGTTAAATGTTTGACTGCTATCTGAAAGGTCAGCAATACAAACTCACTAGTAACTCCAGGGGAGAAATGTGAGACAGTCTGCTGTTTTTAAGATTTACAACTTCAACAACTCTGTAGGGCAGATCTGCTTTGCCCAGTAGGGTCATAAAAGTCAACAGCAACTCCATGGCAGAGATTTTAGTTTAGTTTCTGAACATGGTGGTGGAGTAGTTTGGTAGTGGAAACCTGTAAACACTTGGGGGTTTTCCCCTTTAAAATTTTTTTGCAGTGATATAAACTTCAGAAATAGAACAATGAAAAGAGCTCTGATGGTATTATTTGTAAGGAGTTTCACTGCTGACCCAAAGGTGGTACACCTCTGGTGGTTTGAATCCAGCAGCAGCTACATGGGAGGATAGACAGTTTTCTCCCTTGGGATTTACAGCTTCTGAAAACTGGTGGGAGGGTCAGCTCTGAATTGCTTCTTATTCAACAACCAGTCAGTTTTAAAATTTCAGTGTAATAAAATGTCTATAAAATGAAACATTGCTTATTTAACTATTTGAAAATGTATAATTTAGTGACATTGATTATTGTGAACTCTGATGACATAGTCTATAGAAAATTAAAGGGTGCTGCTAACCCAAAGGTGATGCTTCTCTGGTGAGTTAAATCTACCAGCAGCTCTCTGGGAGAAAGCTGCCTGTAGGGGTAAATGACCTAGTTTAACCATATTTAAGGTGACCTTTGTTCTTGGCTCAGAGGAGTAACTGTTGGAGTGTCTTGGTCAGGGACTTCCAGGTCACACCTGAGAATTTGTGTTGCCAAATGGGGGCTGACTAGATCACACCAAGACTTACCTGAGAAACTAATAGCCTCATCTAGCCTTATAAAGAATGATTTTACCTATTGTGTAGACTTGGCCAATAAAAAAAGATCCTAAATATAGGGCTCAGATAGCTTCTTAATTGACAAGAACATTTGCTTTCAAGAGGGTAACACATCTCCGAAACCTTGCCCTCTGTACCTCTTGATCCTTTCTGGCCATAATAAATAAATCTTCTGCCATAAGTGTGGAGTAATATCTAGAGATTCTGTGACTCAGTCCAGCAAATCATCATACCCAAAGGGTTAGTGAGAGCCAGCAGGTCAGACAGTAAGGGTGTTTTAGTGGACTCCCCATTTTGCAATTGGCTTTCTAAAAGGTTCGATGGAAATGGATTAGAATGATTAGAATGGATTCCTCAAACTTACAGCCATTGCCTCTTCACTTGGTTGTGTGAAAGATTCTATCCTTTTAACTTATGAGCGCTGGTATATCTCAGGAATAGCTGATTATGGGGCTGGAGAAATGGTAATGTAAGGACATGGTAATTTTGTGAATAGAGTTTCTGCTAATCCTTACCATATAATATCTGAACTTAGATTTTTTTTGTTTCAATAATATTTCATTATATGGATATACTGCATTTTCTTTATTCATTTATGTGCAAAAATATTTGTGTTAACTTTTAATAAACTTTTTAAAAAAAAGCTTATTATAACTTTTGGCTGGTTGTAATGAACTTTGTTGTACAAGTTAACCTATTTTAGTGCGTGCTTTCAGTTCTTTTGAGTGTATGGGTAGTTCAATTGGTGGGCCATATGTTGTGGTGCTAAAGAAGAGTATTGAATATATCATGGAAATCTGAGAGAACAAACAAGTCTTGGAGATGGTAAAACCAGGTTGTTTCTTGGAGTCAAGGATTGTGACGCTCTGTCTCACGTACTTTGGACATGGTACCAGGGGGGACTGTCCTTGAAGAAAGACATCATGCTTGGAAGGGTGGAGGGTCAGTGCAGGAGAGGAAGACCTCATTGACACAGTGACTAAGGGGTTAGGTGTGTCAGAGATGGTGAGATTGGCTTAACATAGGGCACTAGTCCGAGCTATTGTTCATAGGGTAGGTATAATAACAACAGTATCTGATGAATCCGTATCTTCTAGTTAGTCGGCCAACTTAAGAGATTGGCCTATTTCCTGGAAGGGATCTATGTCTGTTCCCATTCCCAAGTAAGGTGATCCAGCAGAATGTGGAATTTTTTGAACATTATCATCAATATCACATACAAGCAGATCATTAAAAAATGGTAGAACAGTATGTAGACAGAGAACTACCAGAAGTTCAGGCATGATTTAGAAGGCATGGCACCAGAAATATTGCTGATGTCAGATGGATGCTGGCTGAATGCAAAGAATACCAGAAGATTGACTATTTGTGTTTATTGACTGTGCAATTGACTGTTTTGACCCATTGAGCAGAATGGGAATCCCAGGACACTTAATTGTACTCATGTGAAATCATACCTAGAACAAGAGGCTGTTGTGGGAACAGGGCAAGGGAACACTACATGGTTTAAAATTAAGAAAGATGTGTGTTAAGGTTGTGTTCTCTCTTTATATCTATTCCATCTGTATGGTGAGCACATTATTCAAGAAGCTGAACTCTATGAAGAAGAATGTGACATCATGATTGGAGGAGGAATCATCAATAATCCACATTATGCAAAATGAACAACTTTGCTTGCTAAAAGAGAAGAAGACTTGAATATTTGCTACTGAAGATCAAAGATTATAGCCTCCAATATGTATTGCATCTCAACATCAAGAAAACAAAAATTCTTACTTCTGAACCTATAGACAGCATCATGATAGATGGAGAAATTATTGAAATGATCAACAACTTTGTCTTACTTGGATCCACAGTTAACATTCTCAGTGCCAGCAATCAGGGGATCAGGAGACATATAACACTGGGAATGTCTGCAACCAGGGTCTACAAATTATTGAGCAGCAATAATTTTAGGACTAAGGTGTGCCTAATTCAAGCTATTGTCTTTTCAAATACTCACTGTGCAAGCTTGACAATGAATAAGGATTGCAGAAAATGAGTTGATGCCTTTGAGCTATAATACCACAGTATTGGAGAAAACTACTGAATATCCCATGGACTGCCAAAAGAACAAACAAATATATTTTTGAGACAGTGTAGCCAGAGCGCTCCTGGGAAGCAAGTATGGCAATGCTTTATCCCACATACTTTGGTTATGTTGCTTTGAGAGGCTTCCTTGGAGTAGGACATCATTCTTGGACAGATGGAAGGTCAGTGAAAGATCACAGTGAATATTGCAGTGGGCTTGAGTGTGTCGGAAATTGTGAGGCTCGTACAGATTATTAGGACAGAGTTGAGATCTCTTCATAGGATTGCTCTGGGTCATACTTGACTGCACCTAAGTACCTGTTGGTACCTTAGTGGTAAAGAGTTGCACTGCCAACCTAAAGGAACGTGGTTCAAATTCACCAGCAGTAGGAGAAAAGTGGACATTCAGTGCAATTTACTGTCTCTCAAAACCTGCTGGAGAGTCAGCTATGATTGCTAACTTGGTGGTACAGAATAACAACAGTAATGGCTAATGATCTTGAGTATTTTGTCCTTTGAATGTAGGCAGTCTGAATATCTTCTTTGGTCAAATGCCTTTTGTGTCCTTTACCTATTTTGTAACTGGGTTATTTGGTTTTTTCTTGTTAAGGTGTTAGAGTTCTCTATATATTTTAGAAATTCCTTTACTCTTAACAAGAAAATCCCATGTTTGTCATGGCCAAATATTTTTTAGCAATTTGTAGATTCTTTTTACTCTTTCATAGAACTCTTTGGATGAGCATAAGGGTTTAATTTTTTCCTCTTTTTTCCCTTTTTTTTTCTAAATTAATTTCAATGAACATCTACAGAGATTTTGGACTTCCATTCATTCATTGTTGCACTTTTCTCCCTGCCCACCCCACCCCCACCCCCAGTTCGCTCCTCTCCTTGAAAAGCAAAAGAAAAACTCCTTCATTGGTACACAATCCCCCCGCACCCCCCACCCCCACCCCGAGTATACTCCACTCTGCAACCCTCATTCTGGACTCTTATGATAATCATAATGCCCTAAAATATATTACTTTTAAAATATTTTCTTCCTCATCGGCTTCAGGGTTTAATTTTTAAGATGTAACAATCATAGATTATCCTTTGTTGATTGTGTGTAAATTATATTTGATATTATATTTAAACTGCATCTTAGAATTCCCAAGTTTGTCTTATTTTATTCTTTGATTACCGGTAATCAAGTTTTAGATTTGATTCCAAAGTCCTTAATCCATATGGTGTTGATTGTGGACCTTGTTTCAGGTTTCTCTAAATGAGGAACCTGATGGGTTAATGTTAAGAGTTGGGCTGCCAACACAAAGGCACACAGTTTAAATTCACCAGATATTCCATGGGACAAAGAGGAACAGTCTTCTCTGTGTGATTAACTGCCTCTGAAAACCTGCCAGGGGGTCAGCTATGAGTTGGTTCCATCAGCAACAACAATAGTTTGTTAAAGAGACTATCTTCAATACTTAATGAATTTTGTCTCTTTGTCAAAGAGTGGTTGTCCATTGTTATTGCTAGGTGCTATTGAGTCAACTGCGATTTATAGCAATGCTATGAACAACATGTTAAATAGAAAAAAAGAGTTGAGGGTAAGAGAGAAAGAAAGATATTGCCCCCCCCCCCCAAAATGATCAGGCCTTTATTGTATGGTCTGAGAGGGACGCCAAGTGATCACAAACAGAGAAGGTAAAAATGGTACGTGGGCAATTAAGAACAGTTTCCTTTTATAGGGGTTTTTAGGGAGGACTAGGGAAGATGATATTTTTCTTGGAATTTGGGGCTACTATAACCAGTACAGCTGACTTCCAATCATCTAGTTTCAGAATACCCTGAAAAAGAGTAATAAACCTAATATTTTCACTAAAAATCAGCACTATTATTTCATCTCAACTAGTCACCATTGCATTCTGACTTCCCCAGCTGAATATTTATTCAGAAAAATCAACACCCTATGAATGTGGCTTTGACCCTATAGGATCAGCACGCCTACCTTTTTCCATAAAATTTTTCCTAGTAGCAATTACATTCCT
>NW_006400280.1:298350-299942 GCF_000299155.1 Elephantulus edwardii
TACTAGCATTTTTCATCTCTTTAATAGACCTTTTACTTTACCGTTCACACTTAATATCCTCACTTCTATGCCTCGAAGGAATGATACTATCACTATTCATCTTAACAACCTTACTAGCTCTAAACATAAATTTTACCCTCCTATCTATTATTCCAATTATCCTCCTAGTATTCACAGCCTGTGAAGCCGCTATTGGCCTATCACTACTAGTAACAGTATCTAACACCTATGGCCTAGACTATGTCCAAAAATCTTAACTTACTACAATGCTAAAAATTTTAGTCCCTACCACTAACATGACTATCAAAATCTCCACTAATCTGAACTAACACAACCCTTCACAGCTTTTTAATCAGCTTGACCTCATTATCACTCCTCACTCTTCATTCAGAATCATTCAATATTCATTCAACTATATTCTTTTCAGATGCCCTATCGGCACCACTTTTAATCCTGACCACCTGACTTCTTCCACTCATACTTATAGCGAGCCAAAATCATCTCATAACTGAATCCATCACTCGTAAAAAAACATACATTTCCATACTTATCCTACTTCAGCTATTCCTCATTCTAACTTTCTCCTCCCCAGAAATAATCTTATTTTATATTATATTTGAAGCAACACTTATCCCTACCTTAATCATTATTACACGATGAGGTAACCAAACTGAACACCTAAACGCCGGAACCTATTTTCTATTCTACACACTCATTGGATCCCTCCCTCTCTTAATTGTTCTCATTTCACTACAGAACTCCCTAGGCTCACTTAATATAATAATTATACAGTACTGAACTAAACCACTAGCTCTCTCCTGATCATCAAACCTCCTATGACTGACATGCATAATAGCTTTTATGGTTAAAATACCCCTATATGGTCTTCACCTATGACTCCCTAAAGCACATGTAGAAGCTCCAATCGTAGGCTCCATAGTATTAGCAGCTATTCTATTGAAACTAGGAGGATACGGAATAATACGCATCACTATTATCCTAGAACCAATCACCAAAACCATAGCCTACCCCCTTCATTCTATTATCTCTATGAGGAATAATTATGAAAAGTTCCATTTGCCTCCGCCAAACAGACCTAAAATCTTTAATCGCTTATTCATCAGTCAGTCACATAGCCTTAGTTATCCTAGCAATTATAATTCAAACCCCATGAAGCTTTATAGCAGCTGCCACTCTAATAATCGCCCATAGACTAACATCTTCAGTACTCTTTTGTCTAACAAACTCTAACTATGAACGTATCCACACCCGAACTATAATTTTAGCCCGAGGCCTTCAAACCATCTTCCCCCTCATATCATCTTGATGAATTATTGCTAACTTAGCTAATCTAGCATTACCTCCCTCTATTAATCTTATTGGAGAGCTAATGATTATTATTACATCCTTATTTTCTTGAACTCGCTCAGCATTTCTTAAGCTCAAGGAACTGAAGAACAGATTCAAACCTAGAGTTGCTATAATCAAGGATTCTTTGGGCAGAATATTAAATGATCCAGGAAGTATTAAAAGAAGATGGAAGGAATATACGGAGTCATTATATAGAAAGGAATTGACAGATACAGAGGAAT
>NW_006400280.1:303377-312614 GCF_000299155.1 Elephantulus edwardii
CTATGAGTCGCAGGCGACTCGACGGCACATAACAACAACAACAACAACAACAACAACAATTAACTTGGGTTTGGGCTTTTGTGATCAGGCCCAGAGCCTTATCAACATCCATTGTCCAGTGTAGTCTTTGGTCTTGTGTTTGCTTTGGTCTCTGCTATGGTCACCTTAAATATTACCAGTTTTCTCATATGTGATCAGGCCTGGGGGCAACTGCTATACTCTTCTTCCACAACAGATCTTTGAACCTTGTTTCCTGTGCCATTCTCATCATCTCAATAGGTATATGAATTTATTCCTGACTCTTCAAATTTATTGTTGTGCAGTGTTCCTGTCGTGGTAGCAAGATTTAACTCCTTTGACTATAGTAGATTTTGAAATTAGGGAGTGTGAGACTTCTTACTTTCTTTTTCTTCTTCAGTATCTTTTTGCTTATCTGAGTGTTTTTCCTGCCTGTATGTAATTGGTAATTGATTTTTTGCTATCTTTGAAAAATGATGCCAGTATCTAGATGAGAATGTATTGTATTTATAGATTGCTTTTGGTAATAATGCCATTTTTGCAATGTTCAATCTCATAATTCAAGAACATAGCATTTCTGCCCCCATTTATGTAGGTCTCTTTAGGCTCATTGTAGTGTTTCATCGTTTTCTTTGTAAAGATCTTTTGTTACTTTGGCTAGACTTATTCCTAAATATCTCATCTTATGGGTAGCTGTTGTAGATGTCATTGTTTTATTTTTTTTTCTCAGAGTTGTCTTTGTTATTGTAGAAAAGTCTAACTGATATTTGTATATTGATTTTTTTTTTACTTTTTTTCTTTTTCCCCCTTTTAAAAAATTGTATTAGTGTTAATGAAAGTTTACAGAGACTTAGGGTTTTCATTCATTCATTCACTGTTGCACTTTTCTCCCTGTCTACCTCTCCCCTCCAATTCGCTCTTCTGTTTGAAAAGTAAAAGAAAAATTTTCTCATTGTTATACAATCCCTTCCTCCAAGTCTACTCCACTGTGCAGCCTTCATTCTGAACTCTGGTCATAATAATAATTAATACCTAATCATTAAATACAAATTTTTTTTACAGAATTTTTAGCATTTTATGCATATAAGATCATCTGATATAGTTTTTCTTCCCTTTTGACAATTTGGGTGCTTTTTTTGCTTATTGCTCTGGCTAGGAATGCAATATAATACTGAATTTTTTAAAAAATCAATTCATTGCATTTGAGCCACAACCAACTCATAGCTGTCCCTCCAGCAAATTTACCATTGCTTGGATCAGGTGTACCTAACTTAGTCTTTAAAATTACATCTTTGCTGTTTAACACTTTAAAAAGGTCCATGAAAGCCCTAAACCATAAAAATAATAGAAACCAAATGAGATGAAGCTTAGAAGGCCTAGCCTATGGTTTAAATATGCTAGCAAATACAGCCAAAAATGCACAACAGGAAGAGGATAAAATTGATAAATGAGACCTTCTAAAGATTAAATCCTTGTGCACATGAAAAAAACGTTTACCAACAGAGTAAAAAGAAAACCTAGTGACTGGGATAATATTTGGCAATACAGTCTTAGACAAGGATCTCATAATAAGTTTCCAGAATTTGACAGGGCCTCCAGAAGAAAAAGACTGATAACCCATTTACAAAATGGGCAAATGACATGGAAAAACTTTTCTCAGAGGAAGCCATTCGGATGGCCAGCAGATACATGAAAAAAATGCTCTAAATCACTGGTAATTAGAGAAATGCAAATCAAAACCACAATGAGATACCATCTCACCCCAGTAGCAGTGGCAGATTTTAACAGGATAGCAAGCAGTAAATGTTGGAGAGGATGTCGATAGGTGGGAATGCTCATACACTGTTGGTGGGATTGATTGTAAAAATGGAACAACCACCCTGGAAGGCAGTTTGGTGTTTCCTCAAAAAGCTGAACCTAGAACTTCTGTAAGACTGAATTATATCATTGCTAGGAATATTTTGTATTTATGTGCTGTCAAGTTGACAATGACAACTCATACTGACCATTTAAGTGCTGCGCTATCATAAGCCAATCTCACTATCTCTGACTACCCTTATTATACCAGTTATTGTTTCAGTCCATCTCATCTGGGATCTTTTTCTCCTGCACTGTGCCTTTACTCTTTCAAGCATGATATCCTTCTCCAAAAACTGATCCCTACTGGCTACATACCCGAGGTATGTGGGATGGAGTCTCACAATCCTTGCCTCCAAGCAGTTTGGTTTCAACCTCTCCAGGTCAGACCTTTTAGTTTTCTTGGCAGTTTATGGTCTGTTCAGTACTCTTCTCTAGCACTGTAACTCAAAGGCATCGATATTATGGCTAGAAATATACCCCAAGGAAATTAAGATTGAGGCACAGGAGTATTCTATAAACTTTCATTATGATATTCTTTCTTGTCTGAGATGGTATTGCCAAATGTTTGTTCCCAGTCAGTAGGTTTTCTTTTCACCCTGTTGGAAAAGTTTTTGATAAACACAGGAATTTAATCTTTAGAAGGTCTCATTCATCAATTTTATCCATTCAGAATAGGCAAAAGACATGGAAAGAATTTTCACAAAGGAAGATATTCAAATGACCAACAGACTTAGGATAGAAACACTCCAAATCACTGGCAATAACAGAGATGCAAATCAAAACCACAGTGAGATACCATCTCACTCCAGTAGCAGTGGCAGAATTTTACAGGACAGCAAGTAATAAATGTTGGAGAGGATGTGGTGAAATAGGAACTCTTTTATATTGTTGGTGGGATTGTACAATGGTACAACCATTCTCAAAGAAAGTTTGGCTCTTTCTCAAAAAGCTGAACATAGAAATTCCGTAAGACCCAGCTATTCCATTGCTTGGAATATATCCCAAGAAAATAAGAACTGAGGCTCAAATGGAAACTTGTACACCAATGTTTATGACAGCATTATTCACCATCATAAGAATATGGAAATATCCTAGATGTCCAACCACAAATAAATGGATTGAGAAGTTGTGGTACATTCATACAATGGAATACTAGGCAGCACACTGGAGCAATGATTTTGTAAATTACTACCTAACTTGGGAGGAACTGGAGAGCATTATGCTGAGTGAACTAATTCAGTCTTATAAGGACAAATACTGTACATTATTGTAGACTGAGTATGAGGATCCAAGGCACGGGGTAGTGTGGAAATACAGTGGTTAGAATGAGTGGGGGGAGAGAATGCTAATCATGGGGTAAACAATTCTATGGTGGGTGGAGTGAAGGGTGAAGATCTTTTGTGAAAAACAATGTATTCAAACTTTGTAAATCAGAATAAAATTAAACAAACAAACAAGAACTGAGACATGAATGAAGATTTGCATAACAGTCTTCAAAGCAGTGTTGGTCACAATTGCAAGAACATGGAAACAGCCCAAATGTCCAACAACAAGTAAATGGATTGAGAAATTGTGGTATATTCACATGGTGGAATATATGCAGCACTTAGGAGCAACAATTTAGAAAAATACTACATAACATGGGAGAAACTGGAGAGAATTATACTGAATGAACTAACTCAGTCTTATAAGGACACATTGCATAAGACCATTATTATTTATTATTATTATTTTAAGTTTTATACTGGTTTACAAAGTTCATAAAGTTCATATACATTGTTTTTCACACTAGATCTTTCCCCTTCCTTTACCAGTCCCTTCTTCCACTCTATTATGTGGCCCTGTATATTCCACCCATCAAATTGTGTAACTCTGTGCTTAAGCCCCCCAACCCTGGATCCTCCTACACACTCCTTATACAGTATTTGTCTTTATAAGACTGAGTTAATTCACTTAGCATAATGCTCTCCACTTCCCCCCCATGTTAAGTAGTAATTTACAAAATCATTGCACCTGGGTGCTACATAGTATCCCATTGTGTGAATATACCATAATTTCTCAATCCATTCCATTGTGGTTGGGCATTTGGGCTGTTTACATGTTCTTGCTATGGTGAATAATGCTGCTATGAACATTGGTGTACAAGTCTCTGTGCCTCAGTTCTTATTTTTTTCAGGGTAAATTCCTAGTAGTGGAATAACTGGGTCATATAGAATTTCTATGTTCAGCTTTTTGAGGAAACACCAAACTGCCTTCCAGAGTGATTGTACCTTTTTATAATCCCACCAATATCATATAAGAATTCCTATTTCACCACATCCTCTCCAACATTTATTACTTGCTGTCCTGCTAAACTTTGCCACTTGTACTGGGCTAAGATGGTATCTCATTGTGGTTTTGATTTACATCTCTTATTGCCAGTGATTTGGAGCATTTCTTCATGTGTCTGTTGGCCATCCAGATGTCCTCCTCAGTAAAAAGTCTTTCCATGTCTTTTGCCCATTTTGTAATTGGCATAAGACCATTATTATAAAAAGAGATAACTAGTAAAATGTGTATGAACGTACAAGGGAAGGTAGGGAGGGAACAGAGGGGTGAGGATGGACAGAGGGGAAATCACAGGACTGCACAATTTGGTGGTTGGAGGGAGTAAAATAAATGGAAAAGATCCAATGGAGACATGAAGAGGTGGGATAATGATGGGCATAGTTCAGTGGTGATTGTTGTTATATACCATTGAGTTGCTTGCTTCTCATAGTGATCCTATGTACAAGACCCCTAAACCCTGATGTATCCTATGCCAACCTCATCATCTCTGACACACTCACTCCCACTACCCCAATCACAGAATCGATCTATCTCATCAAGGGTCTTCCTCCCCTGCACCGTCCCTCCACTCTCCCAAACATAATGTCCTTCTCCTTGGACCAGTCCCTCCTTGGAACATGCCCAAAGTATGTCAGCCAAAGCTTCAGAATCCTTGACTCCAAGGAGCAATCTGGCTTCACCCTCTCCAGGACAAACCTGTTTGTTCTTGTAGCAGTCCATGGTATATTCAACACTCTTCTCCAGCACCACAGCTCAAAGGCATCATTTCTCTTTCTATCATCCCTAGTCACTATCCACTCCTCAATGCATAGCATGTAATTGTGAAGACTATAGTGCGGATCAGGCGCACCTTAGTCTCTATCCTGACATCATTGCTCTTCAGTACTCTTTAGAAGTCTCTCACAGCTGACTTTCCCAATGCAATTTGTCTCTTGATTTCCTGGCTGCTGGTACTAAGAATGTTGACTGTGGAGCCCAGTAAACTGAAACTGTTAACTAGCTCAGTCTCTTCACCATCCATACTGATGCTGCCAGTTGGCCCAGTGGTGAGTGAGAATCTTTGTTTTCTTGATGTTGAGCTTCAATCTGTATTGAAGATTGCTGTCTCTGACCTTCTGCAGCAAGCACTTCAGGTTCTCCTCAGTTTCAGCAAGCAGGGTTGTGTCATCTATATAACGCAGGTTGTTGATGACTCTTCCACCAATCCTGATGCCACATTCCTCCTTGTAGAGCCCAGCATCTCAGAAGATCTGTTCTGCGTTAAGACTGAAAAGGTATGGAGACTGAATACATCCCTGGCTGACCCCCTTCTTGATTTTGAAACATGTAGTGTCTCCTTGGTCTGCCTCTTGGTCCAAGTATAGGTTTTGCATAAGCCCAGTCAAATGTTCTGGGATTCCCATTCTTCTCAAAGTCAGCCATAGCTTATTATGATTCACACAGTCAAAAGCCTTTGCATAGTCAATGAAGCACAGATAGACACTCCTCTGGTATTCTCTGCTTTCTGCCAAGATCCATCTAACATTAGCTATAATATCCCTAGTACCATGACCTCTTCTAAATCCAGCCTGCATATCTGGCAGTTCTTTGTTGACATATTGCTCCAATCGTTTTTGGATAAATTTCAGCAGAATCTTGCTTGCATGTGATAGTAACGATATTGTTCTATAATTTCCACACTCTGTTGGGTCATCTTTCTTTGGAATGGGAACAAATATCAATCTTTTCCAGTCAGTTGGCCAGCTGGCTGTCCTCCAGATTTCTTGGCACAACTTAGTGAGCATATCCAGGGAGCATCTGTTTGTTGAAATATGTCAATTGGTATGCTGTCAAATCCTGGAGCCTTGTTTTTTGCCAGTTCTTTCAGAGCAACTTGAACTTCCTCTTCATCACCTCAGGCTCTTGCTCATACATTATTTCATTAAATTCTTATGTCATACAATTCCTTCTGATAAAGTGACTCTGTATTCTCCTTCCATCTTCTTTTAATGCTTCCTGGATTATTTAACATTCTACCCAAGGTATTCTAGGTATTGGAACACTAGCCAGGGACACCGCAGACGCCATTGTCAGAGAAATAGTTTTGGGCCTGAGGGGCAGCCCTCAGGCCAAGAAACAAAAAATGTGCACTGGTCATGCAGGACACATCCTTCTCTCATGGAAGCCATCCTCTTGCATCAGCACTTGGCTACAAACAGAAGACAAGTGGTATTAACCCACGAGAAGTCAATCCTGGAGTGGAAGTTTAAGAAAAAATGACTTTTTCTCAGAACCTTCTGAGAAAAGAAGTTGATACTTGTACTTAGCGACTTTAAATTGAAGTCATACTAGCTGCATCATAAGAGACTGACAGCAGCATGATGTGTTCAGAATCACAGAAATTCTGATGGCTTGAGACTTAACGCCATCACAACAAGGGGGTTTTATTGTTAGCCCATACTTAACATGATATCAGAAAGAGAGCTTGGTGGTGGCTTTGTGGTAGGAGAAAAGTGGAAAATCTACTGTGAGATTAACTGCATCTGAAAATCTGTTGGAGGGTTAGCTATGGCTTAGTTCTGACTGGACACTATACAACAATATATTTAGAAAATGATTTGGCTAAAACATACCACCAAGTGGCTTTGTTCACAGTAGCAAAGAGTTGGAAACAACCTAAGTGCCCATCACCAAATGAATGGATAGAGAAGCTGTGGTGTATTCACACAATGGAATACTACGCTGCATTGAACCACAAGGAACTCATGAAATATTATTATATTATTAAAAATGGATGACCCTGGAGGACATTATGCTGAGTGAAATATCTCAGTCACAAAAGGACAAATACAGAATAGTGCCACTGTTGTAAAATGGGACTGACATAGGGGTTGAGTGGAGACTAAGAAAGATGGGATAAATTATGTATACTGCTTTGAAACAGATGAGAGAGAGAACTGTTGAAAAGGTATATATGATTAGGTATTACTGTCATGACATAGTCCAGAACGAAGGCTGCATAGTGGAGTGGACTTGGAGGGAAGGGATTGTATAACAATGAAAGAATTTTTCTTTTACTTTTAAAAGAGAACAACTGGAGGGGAGGGGTGAGCAGGGGAAAAAGTACAACAATGAGTGAATGGAAATCCAAAATTTCTGTAAATTTTCATTAACATTAATAATAATAATAATAATATACAAATAAAAATAAATCCTATTTTCTTTCAGGTGCGGTGTCTAAGAGACTATGGAGAATTTGAAGTTGATGATGGCACTTCTATTATATTAAAAAAAAACAGCCAGGTATTTTTTTTATAAGATGCTGTACTTTAAAATCTTTTAAGAGTGCTGAAGAAAATGTTGAATTCAGTAGTAAAAGAAATACTACCTTATTATGTTCATTTATGTGGGAGAAGGGTGGGCATCCTCCTTGCAGGTGATTTGCTGCCTCTGAAAACCCACTAGAGGGACAGCAATGGGTCATTTCTGGCTCGATGATACACAAAGCAACAGTGTGATAATTTATAAGTTAATCATTATGTTTAATACATACTGTCTAGTTCTTTTTCTAAATAATTGACTTGAAATAAATACTACATATAGTAAGAAAGGCTTTAGACTGTGTGAATTATAACAAATTGTGGTTAACCTTGAGAATGGGAATCCCAGAACACTTATTGTGTGCTTATGTGAAACCTATGTTTGGACTCTGAAGCAGTCCTCAGAACAGAATAAGGAAACACGGCATGATTCAAACTCAGAAAGGGAGTGCGTCAGGGATCTGTCCTGTCTCCATATCTTTTTAATCTATATGCAGAACAGATCATTCAGGAGGCTGGGCTTTATGAGGAGGAATGTGACATCAGGATGGGAGGAAGACTCAACAACAACCTACATTATGCAGATGACAAAACCTGTGTCCTGAAACTGAGGAGGACCTGAAGCACTTGCTGCACTAGGCCAAAGATTGTAGTCTTCAATATGGATTGAAGTTCAACCTGAAGAAGACAAAGATTCTCTCAGTTGGGACAATTGGCAGCATCATGATGGATGAAGACATTAGGTTGTTAACAGTTACAGTTTGCTTGGCTCCACAGTCAACACTCTTCACACCATCAATCATGAAATCAAAAGACTAATTGCATTAGATAAATCTGCTGTCAGGGACCTTTCCAAAGTACTGAGAAGCAACAGTGTCATTCTAGAGACTAAAGTGCACCTGATCCAGGCCATGCTCGTCACAGTTACTTGCTATGCATGAGAAAGCTGGATAATGACTAAGGATGACAGGAGAAGAATTTGAGTGCCTTTGAGGTGTAGCACTGGAGAAGTCTTGAACATACCATAGACTGCCAAGAAAACAAATCGGTCTATTTTGAAGAGGGTGAAACCAAGTGCCTCTTCAAACCTCTCCAAAGTGCTGAAGAACAACAGTGTCAGTCTGGAGATGAAGGTGTGCCTGATTCAAGCCATAGTCTTTGCAATTATTGCTGCATGTCAGAAAGCTGGACAGTTGCTAGGGATGATAGAAGGAGAATTGATGCCTTTGAGCTGTGGTGCTGGAGAAAAGTATTGACTATACCATGTACTGCTAGGAGAACAAACAAGTTCATCCTGGAGAAGGTAATACCAGGCTGCTCCTTGGAGGCAAGGAATCTGAACCTTTGTCTGACATACTTTGGACATGTTGTAAGGAGGGACCAGTCCTTGGAGAAGGATGTCATACTTGCGAGGGTGGAGGGACCGCACAAAAGAGAAAGACCCACATAGAGATGGATTGATTCAATGACTTGGGTAATGGGGATAGGAGTATCAGAGACAATAAGATTGGCACAGGATAGAGCAGGGTTTAGGGTTCTTGTAAGTAGGGTCGTTATGAGTTGCCAGCAACTCAACAGCACATAACAACAACAATGTGATTTTTTAAAAAATATGTTTTATTTTATTATTTTTGTGTGTGTGTACCGTCAAATCAGATCTGACTGGTATAGGAGGAGATTGCCTCTCCTTCTCCAGCAGAGCATCTGGTGGAACATATGATTTTTTTAGATG
>NW_006400280.1:314749-327377 GCF_000299155.1 Elephantulus edwardii
CATACTTTGGACATGTTTCAAGGAGAGACAGGTCTTTGGAGAGGCACATCATGCTCGGTAGAGTAGAGGGACAGCGCAGGAGGGGAAGACCCTCTATGAGGTGGATTGATTCAGTTACTGGGGTAATTGGGGTGGGTGGGTGTGTTAGAGGCAATGCGATTGGCACAAGATAGAGCAGGGTTTAAGGGTGTTGTACATAGGGTCGCTATGAGTTGCAAACGACTCGACGGCACATAAGAACAACAATAACAGCAACCATCAAATTGGAATATATTCAAAGCTGACCCCTTCCCCGCTACTGTATTTTCATACAGCAAGAACATAACTGTCTTTCTTCTGCAAAACACCTTGTGATTTGGAACTGTATACCTTTGTCTTGGTAGTGCAACTCCTTTACACTAAGCCACCATTATAGAGGACATAATTTAATCCATAACATCACATAAATATAACAATTAAGTAGGGAAAGATTCCAGTTAGAAGGTTAAAATTTAAGCTACATTTTTGCTTTTAAAGAATCCCAATGTATTACTGTTTTCAGAGAAATCATCAAAATCACATTGGTTTCTGTAATAGCTAAAAATATTTTTATGCTATTTCAATTTTCTGTAGTCTTAGACATTTTCTTTCTCTTTCCTTCTTCCCTGTACTCCCTCCTTCCCTCCTTATTTCCCTTCCTCTCTCCCTTCTTCCCTCCCTCCCCATACATAGAGAATTGATAATTTTACTAGTGCTCTTGGAGCGTTAGTTTCCTAAAACACAAATTCATTTTAACTTAAAGCTGTTGGGATTTGAAAAATAAGTAATTATTTGCTGCTTTTTATGGACTTAAAATGTAATCTCAATAAATTATTTTCTAATAGTTTTTTTTTCATCTCCTTCCTCTCTTTTTCTCCTCAGCATTTTTTACCTCGTGGGAAATGTGAGCAGTTAATCAGACAAGGCATTCTGGAGCATGTGCTGTCATAGCTTTCCATCGAGACTGAGCCCTGCTTATGGAGACATCTACACTTCTCTCTCTCTCTACCTGATATTCCCCCTACTTTTTTTTTTTTAAGTTACAGAAATCCTTTTAATTATAACCGAGAATACTTGACTAGTGAGTATAAGTTGCTACCCTATAAAGACTTTCTTTTCCTTTTTATTTTTAATGTTATGCAATTTCCTCTCTTATAGATAAGAAAATCATATCTATAATTATAACATTCTTTTATCAATACAATGTGACCTTTTTTTTAAAAAAAGGAAAGTAAACATCACTTTGGAATTTGGTTGTACAGGGAGAAGGCAGGACCTGATGAATCTTGCTTTCTTCTGACAGTGTATGTGGTCAGGATTGCTGTGAAATTCTGATGAAATGCAAGGCAGGGATCTCAAAGTTTTGCAATATGTGTTATCAGGTCACAAAAGCAAAAGGAAATGATGATTTATAAAATGTTAATGTATTGAATATGTAATCACTGTAGTTTATCAATTAATTTGGGAAGGGAGAAAGCAAGGAGATGGTGGATTTTTGCCCATTCTCAGTAGTGATAAGTGGCCTGGCACATGACTGAGCATCAGTCTTTGAGTGTTCTCAGGAGCGTCTGTCACAGAGTGCCACAACTTTTTATTTTTATTTTATTTTATATTGGTTTGCTTACAAAGTTCATATACATTGTGTTTCACACTATCCATCATTCACATTATACCACAACTTCTTGGTTGTTAGATGCCATAAAGTTGACTACAACTCGTAAGCCTATGAACAACAGATCTGAAAACTGCCCTGCTCAAGTCCATTGTTAGTCACTATTTCAGTCCATGTTGTTGAGGATTTTCCTTTCTGATTCTTCGCTTTTCTCAGCATGATCTCCCTATCTGAAGACTCACCCCAGCTAACAGCATTCCCATAGTATTTGAGATGAAGCTTCACCATTCTTCCCTATAAGGAGCACCTTGGTTGCCCTTTCTTCCAAGGATAGACATATTTGTCCCTTTAGCAGTCCATGGGATATTTAGTACTCTTCTCCAATGCTACAATTCAAAGACATCAGTTCTTCTGTCATCCTAATTCATTTTCCAATTTTAAGATGCGTCAGAAGTCACTGAAAAGACCATAACTTTGATCAGGCACACCATAAGCTTTAAATAAGCCTTGCCCTTGATCTCTTTAGAGAGGTCCTTGACGTGAGATTTCCCCAATGTAGTATGTCTTGATTTCTTGACAGTTGTTACTATGAGTGTTGACTGTTGAGCCAAATAAAAGGAAAGCACTGACAACTTTTTTTTTCTCTTACTGATGATATTGCCTTTTGGTCTAGTGATAAGGATTTTTTTTCTTTGATGTTGAGAGATGTATATTGCTGACTATTCTTTGGTCTTCTGCAGCAAGTATTTTAAGTCCTCTTCACTTTCTGCAAGCAAGGTTGTGTCATCTGCATAACGTAGATTGTTGATAAGTCTTGTTCCAATCCTGATGTCACATTCTTTGGATAGCCCACCTTCTCAGGTGATTTTCTCAGTATTCAGATTGAATAGATTCAATCAGTTCAATTCAGATTGGATTGATACTCACCTTTTCTGATTTTAAACCATGCAGTTTTTCCTTATACCACAACTGGCATACCTTAAAACAGTTAAGAATCTATTCACCCTCCTGAGTGAAATATCTCAGCCACTAAAGGACAAATACTGCATAGTGCCACTGTTGTAAAGCAGGTATGACTTCAGAGTTTGGGGGAAACTAAAAGGGGATAAAAAATGTATACTGCATTGAAATAGATGACCTGTTTAGGAAGAGTATATGATTAGGTATTATCATGACAAGAGTCCAGAATAAAAGGTGCATAGTGGAGTGGACTGGGGGTGGGGGATTATATAATGATGGGGTTTTTTTTTACTTTTCAAAGAGAAAAGCGAACTGGGGAGAGGGGTGGGCAGGGAGGAAAGTGTGCAACAATGAATGAATGGAAATCCAAAGTCTCTGTAAACTTTCATTAAAATAAAAAAAAAATTATTCACCCTCAGTTTATGGAAGCCAGAAGTTGAAGTCAGGATGTTAACAGAGGATGCTTTCTTTGAATAATATTCTAAAGGAGAATCATCCTCTTAACTTCTGATTGTCTATCAATATCTTTGGTGTTCCTTGGCTTGTATACTATCACTTCCATCTACCCTTACATTCCATAGAATTCTTCACTATGTATCTCTCTTTAAATTTTCTCTTTTAAAGACAACAGCCATGAGAAGCCACCATCTCTATCTTAAGCATTTTTTCTCAGCTATTTAGTTATGATGTCCGTGGAAAGTGGAGCTGAATCTCTCATGAACTCTTGCCAGCAGGGTGCCTTAGTTGAGATTCGCTCCCAGAACACTAGCAACTCAGCTCCCAGCAATGGCTCCATAGTCTGCAGTCACCTCACCTGTGACTATACTCCACCTGTCACGTCTGATGTCCTAGATCCAACCACTGCTACCTGTGTGTTGGTGGACTACAGTCACTGGATACCTCAGTGGAAGAAGTAATAGTGAGCCAGCAAGGCTTCACATCACTTATCAGGAGCCTTAGACCATCCAGGAGCTCAGCAGAAACAGCATTTTGCTTCTTACCTCTATGAGATGAAACGGTTTGTGGAGTGCACCTCAAACTAGGGTAATTTAAACTCTGAAGGTGTCATATAGGGGCTGAAGCAGTGCAAATTAGCAAATGTAATCAAGAAGTGTCAATTGAAGAAATGGAAAATCTTCACATATGTTGTTACGAGATAACTATGACTCAGTTCTGAAGCTTACCCTATCCTGAGCCAACTTCACCATCTCTGAAACACCTTTAGCTGTGACTTGATTTCCAGAGTTACTTTGTCAGTCCATATCGTTGAGAGTCTTCATTCTTTGTGATGTCATTCAGAGCATATTGTCCTCCATGAACTGGCCCCTCTTGATAACATTCTCAAAGAATGTGAAATGGCATTTCAAAGTCCTTGCTTCCAAAGAGTGTCCTGGTTGTGTCCTGGCTTCACGTCCTTCTGGACAGAACTGGTTGCTCTCTTGGCAGTCTGTGGTATGTTCAACACTCTTCTCTAGCACCACAACTGAAAAGCATTGATTTCTTCTGTCATCCAGTTATTGTTCAGCTTTCAGATATATAGCAAGCAGTTTGGAACACCATGGCTTGGATGAGGTGCACCTTACTTTCTAGACTAACATAATTGATTTTTAGCATTCTGGAGAGGTCCATGACAGCATATTTTCCCAGTGCAACTCGTTTTGATTTCATGACTGCTGGTGCAAAGTGTTGATAATGGATCTAAGCAAGATGAAATTGTTAACAACTTCAACCCTTTCTCCATCTATCATAAAGGTGGTATTGACCTGATGGTGAGGAATTTTTTTCTTGTTGAGATGCAGTCCATGTTGAAGAGTGTAGTGCTTTATCTTCTGTAGGAAGCAGTTCAAGTTCTCCTCACTTTTTGGGAAACAAGAAATCTGGAGGACAGTTACTTGCTAACTAACTGGAAGAGATCCATATTCCCATTCCTAAAATGATGATACAGAGTGGAAATTATCAAACAATGTAATTAATATCACATGCCAGCAAAATCTTGCTGAAGATTATCTAGAAATGGCTACAACAGTACATGGACAGAGAATTGCCACAAATACAAGCTGGATTTGTAAGGGGCTGTGGCAATAGGGATATCATTGCTGCTCTCAGATGGCTCTTGGCTGGAAGCAGAGAATATCATAAAGATTTCTGTTTGTACTTTACGGACTATTCAGAGGCATTAATGCGGATCATAACAAATTGTGGCTAACACTAAGAATGGGAATCCCTGAACACTTGATGGTGCTCATGTGAAACCTATACCTAGATGAAGAAGCTGCTCTCTCAACAGCAAGGGAACACTGCACGGTTCAAAATCAAGACTGGAGTGTGATTTTTCTCCAGATAGGATTTTTTTTTCTTTAGTCAGCAATTAGTATTGTAGTATTATTTTTTAATATATATCTCTCCACATTTTCTTTATTTTAGAAATAATTATATACACTCGACTTATTTTCTTTAAATAAAATTTTTATTTTATACTGGTTTACTTACAAGGAAAATAAAGGAGTGTGTCAGGGATGTCTCCTTTCTCCATACTTTTTCAATCTAAATGGGGGACAGATCATTTGAGAAGCTAGACTTTATGAACAAGAAACTTGCCTCAGTATCAGCAGAAGACTCATCAACATCTATGATCAAGTTCTTTTAGCATAAAACTAAAGTTAATAGTGACAGTAAAAAGGGTACAAGGCCACCATTGTTACTAGCTTCCTTGCTTCAGAATCTCCATGAAAGAGGCTGTCTTACTGTGCTGAGATGATTCAGGCTTGGGGCTGGGCCTTTTAGAAGGCCTTGATTTTAAAAAGCCATACAAACTTGATTCATTTTTGTGGTGGCCTTTTAAAGCAAATTTGTGGTATAATTATTTGAATTAATTAAAGTTATTTTCTCCCCTCATTTTAAAATATACTGGTTGTACAGTAACAATATAAAAATCAGTAGTTAGATATATTCTTGTGTACCTAGAGTCCTAACTGTCCCATAGCACACCCTCTAGTTGGTTTTCAGAGGTATTAAATCTCACGAGAAGAGATTGCCCATCCTCTACCAAACAGCTGGTGGCCTGGAACTGTATGCCTTAAGGATTACAGCACAGCTTCCTGCCACTAAGCCACCAGGACCCATTTAGGGTGGCATATGATTACACAGGAGCATATATAGGTTTGGTATAAAATGTTTTTGCATATATATTTGTGCTGCAAATATATCCAGGTAAAAAACAGAGTGGAACTCTGAGGTCTAAGAGTTATGCTGCTAAACCCAAAGGTGATGTCCCTCTGGCCGTTCTAATTCACCAGTGACTCTACGAGAAAATGGAAAATCTCCCTTATAGTTTACAGTTAATGATACTCTCCTTGAGGGTCAGCTACAAGTTAGCAATGAGTTAAAGTTTGATGTGTTTTACTCTAGTAGAGCATATAGGGACCACAGTTATACAAACTTCACAGCCATAAATACTTTGAGAGACTGGGTAACTGGACTTAGAGTTACAGGACTGTTGTCTTCGGGGACATCTAGGTCAGTTGATCACCATAAGACAATATTCCTTAGGTGAGTAATAACTGGAATCTTAAAGCAACCATATAAGGTACTAGTCTTTTCCTAGTATAGTACAAAGGAGACTGAAAAATAATTCAGGCATCTAGAACCACAGCTTCCACTACCCGAGACAAAGAGAACTAGCTAGTGCCACCTACTGCTGTGATGAGGACCACAATAGAAGCTTTTGGACATCATGGAGAAATTTATACACACACACACAGGCACACACACGCACGCACACACAAGCACACACTCTTTAATTATATATAAGCTGTTGGCTGGAATTGGTGAGCTGTAGGGTGGAATGTTGATTCATTGAGGGAAGTGAAGCGTTTGTGATGAGGCCTTCTATTTAAAAACCCATGACAGTAGACAGCATGGCGGTGGAGACCAGTTCAAAAGTCATCTACAGGAGCTGGTTCTACAGAAGCTGTTGGCTGGAATTGGTGAGCTGTAGGGTGGAATGTTGATTCACTAAGAGAAGTGAGGTGTTTGTGATAAGGCCTTCTATTTAAAAGTCAACTAGAGCCCTCGGGTCTGGTTTAAATTGTTTTTTGCCAAGCATTCTTCTGCGTGGTATAGCACTGGTCTGTGCATTGCTGAACAGAGGTAACTTGTGGTTGCTATGATGCTAAACACTGTGACACTGATGTGCCAAAGGGTATAATGGTTACCCATGGTGTACAGTGTTTGGTGGAGCTTCCCGATTAAGCAGGAGTGGCATCCATTTCTGAAATGGCTTGTCTCTGGAAACTCTATGAACAGTGCTCAGGTCTTTCATTCATAGGGTCGCTATAAGTCGTCTACGACTCTGTAGCACTTAATAACAACAACATACACACACATATATTTTTATTTATATATATAAATATGTATATGTGTGTGTATATATATATATATGTATATATATATATATATAAAACAAAAATCACAATAAACTAGTGTGATAAAAAAATAGTGGAACTCCTGAGACTGGCCTTTGGACACCCTTCACATCTAGAACTGACCCACTCCAGGAGATCAATTTTCAATCCAATTATTAGATTTTTTTTTTGTAAGTTGATGATAACACTTGTGAAGAATATGAGCTTCAGAACAATCACAGAGAGTAACAGAGCAGCATTCATCCAAGAGCCAGGTTTAGAGGACAAGAAAGATGAGAGGAGGTGAATAGGGAATCCAGTTAGGAAGAATGAAGAATGTTGTTACATTTGAGGGGGTTGCAAATAATGTCACAAAATCTATGAGTTACTGAATAGGAAACTAATTCCCTCTGTAAACTTTAACCTAAATCACAATAAAGTGTTTGATAGACTTTATTCGTTCATTCATTCATTGATTTATGGTAAAGAGCTGTTGATTATATTTCTCAAAGCACCATCATGTGACAGAGGAGAAATGTTCCATGAGGCTTTTCTAGGTGGATGGGGTGGTACTTTTTTATCTGAACAGTAATTTCTATTATTCAGTAGTAGTCTAAATAGCTTCTTGTCATGCTGTCGATTTGAATATGACTCATAGCAGCCCTGTAATCAACTGATCTAAGCCCTTTTCCATCTTGTATTAATTATCCTCCTCATCTCAGACCCATTGCTGCCATTTTGTTGAGGATCTTCCTCTCTTTCACTGACCTTCCACCTTTTCAGGCATGATATCCCTTTCAGGGAAATAATTCCTCCTAACAAAATGCACAAATTTGTGAGAAGACACTTTGCCATCCTTGTTGCCAAGGAACACTCTGGCTACACTTTGCCCAAGACATACCTATTTGTTTTTTTGGCAGTCCAAGGTATATTTACACCACAACCCAAAGCCATCAGTTAATCTACTGTCATTTATTGTCAAGTTCTCAAATGAATAGCAAGTGATTAAAAAGACCATGTCCTGAGTCAGGTGCACCTTAGTCCTCAAACTGACACCATTGCTCAGCAGTACTTTGGAGAGGTCCCCGACAGAAGACTTTCCCATTGCAACAAGTCATTTGATTTCTTGACTCCTAGTGTCAAGATTGTGGATCCTATTAAGATAAAACCATTGACAATTTCAGTCTTCTCCATTTCTCATGCTGGTGAATTCTTCTGTATTTTTGATGTTGAGATGTAATGTATATGGAAGGCTGTGGTTGCTGATCTGTAGCAAGCATTTCGAGTCCTCCTTATTTTCAGCAAGCAAGGTTGTTTCATCTGTGTAATGCAAGTTGTTAATGAATCTTTCTCTGATCGTGATGCCACGTTCCTCTTTGTACAGTCCAGCTTTAATTATTTGCTGAGCATACAAATTGAATAAGTATGGAGAAAGAATACAACCCTGACATATTCCTTTCTGGATTTTAAACCATGCAGTGTGCCCTTGCTGTGTTTGGACAATAGCTTCTTGATCTAAATACAGTTTTTGTATGAACACATATTCTGAGATTTCTATTTCTAATGCACAGTCAATAAAACACAGACATTCTTCTGGTATTCTCTGCTTTCTGCTAAGGTCCATCTGACATTAGCAATGATACCTTTGTTGTCACAGCCTCTTTTATACTCAGCCTGAACAGTTCCCTGTCTATGCACTGTTCTAGCCATTTTGGAATGATCTTCAGCTATATTTTGCTTGCATATGAAATTAATGATATTGTTCGATAATTTCCACATTCTGTTGTATCACCTTTCTTGGTAATAGGAACAAATATGGATGTTTTCCAGTCAGTTGGCCAAATAGTGGTCCTCCTAATTTCCTGGCACAGACTGGGAGAGATCCATATTTGTTCCCATTACCAAGAAAGGTGATACAATAGAATGTGGAAATTATCGAACAATATCATTAATTTCATATGAAAGCAAAATATAGCTGAAGATCATTCCGAAATGGCTAGAACAGTGCATAGACAGGGAACTGAAAGAGTGAAAGGTTTCAGATCGAAGCCAAGAACCACACCAAGGTAGAAACATTTCTCAAAGTTTATTGTGTGCTGGGCTACTCAGCAAGGGGAGTAGTACTGGGGGTTGGGCTTAAGGGAGTTTATATGGGGTTTTAGCAAGTATGTGGTAGGGCATTGTGAGATGAGTTTGATGTTGTTTTGGTTCATTGGTAGATAAAGTTTCTAGTCTTTGGAAAATATCCTAATATGGGGTTTGCTGAGTTTTGGTTCTGGGGAATGTCCTGACATAGGATTTTCTGAGTTTTGGTTTCAGAAAATGTCCTGACATAGGATTTTCAGAGTTCTGGTTTTAGAAAATATCCTGCCAAAGGAATTTTGAGTTGAGTTTCAACCTCCATTTTGATTTTTAGTCCAACAGTGAGCACATCCAGTGCTGCATCTTTTAAAGATGTGAGTTGGTATTCTGTTGATTCCTTTGATTTTTTTGCTAATGGCTTCATTGCACTGAGAACGTCTCCCTTTATTACCAATAGCTCTTTTCATCTATTACTTCCTGAAATGTTTCAATATCAACCAATTCTTTTTGGTACAGTGATTCTGAGTATTCACACCACCTTCTTTTTGATGCTTTCTGTATCATTATTTTTCCCATAGTATCCTTTAGTATTGCAACTTAGGTTTTAATCTGTTTTTCAGTGTTTTGAACTTGGGAAATGCTGAGTGAGTTCTGCTCTTTAAATTTCCCTGGCTCCAGCTCTTTACACATTCCATTATACTAATTTGCTTTGTCTTCTTGAACTGCCCTTTGAAATATTCTGTTCATGTCTTTTACTTTTGCATCTTTCCCTTTTGTTTTGGATTCTTGACCGTTAGTGTAATTTTCAGTCTTTTCTGACGTTTATGTTGGCCTTTTTTTTTTTTTCTTCTCGGCTTATGTAATAACCTTTTGCTCTCTTCATGGAAGATATGCTTGATTGTTGCAGACCGAGGGTAAAGTATATTAATAAGACAAAACACCAAGAGTAAGATAAAAGAGAGAGTGTAAAAAACGGGACCAGCAGTTTGAATCAACAGAAGCACCACAAGCCACACCTCTCTTTGTATTTATTGAGAATCAGGGGAAGCAAATTATAAAGAGAATTCTCTTGTAAATGAAGCTGAAATTTTCTCTACTGTCAACCTGATCCTTAGTTCAGGAAGCAAGTATTTCACATGTATTAAAACTCCCTCTGTAGGGGGACCCTGGCTGTCCATTGTCTTCAGGAAACAGCTCATTTCCTGTGATCAGTCACAATAAAATTCCACCTTATAATTTTGTGATTCTTTCAATTCCTGAATAAGCATATGGTTTTTCATATATATATTTGGTATGAAATTTGGCTTCCTATACTTGATATCATCCCACAACACATTTGGTTTATTACTAGAGTTCAATGCTTGAAGCCTATTGTTTTGTTTTGTTTTGTTTTGTTTTGTTTTGTTTTACAATTCCTGACCTCCACCCAAGTCCACTTTACTATGCAGGTTATTCTGGACTATTATCATACAAATAATACCTAATCATATATTCCTTTTAAGCAATTCTTTCCCTCATCTATTTGCATGCAGTGTACAATATTTATCCCCTCTTTTCTTACTTTCCCCCGAACCTCCAGGTCAGTCCTGTTTTATAACCGTGGTATTATGCAGTATTTGTCCTTTTGTGACTGAGATATTTCACTCAGTATAATTTCCTCCAGGGTTACCTATTTTGTATAATATTTCATGAGTTCCTTGTTTTTCAGTACTGCATAGTATTCCATTGTGTGAATATACCACAGCTTCTCTACCCATATGTTTGTTGATGGGCATTTGGGTTTTTTCCATCCCTTTGCTATTGTGAACAAACATAGCAATAAACATGGGTGTGCATATGTCTGCTTGGGTGACAATTCTGGTTTCTTTAAGGTATATTCCCAGTAGTGGAATTGCTGGATCAAATAGTATTTCTAGTTCCAACTTTTTTTTTAAAATTTTTTTTTAAAATTTTATTATTTTTGTGTGCGTGTACCGTCAAACCAGATCTGACTGGTACAGGAGAAGATTGTCCCTCCTTCCCCGGCAAAGCATCTGGTGGATTTGAACCATTCACCTCTGGGATTGTAGTTGCAGCTCCTTGCCACTAGGCCACCAGAGCTCCCCTAAGTTCCAACTTTTTGAGAAAGTGCCATACTGCCTTCCATAGTAGTTGCACCATTTTACACTCCTACTAACAGTAAGTAAGGGTTCCAGTTTCCCCACAATCTCACTAGCATTTGTTGTTTGCTGGTCTGTTGAATTTTGCTATTTTTACTGGGGTGACATGATATCTTATAGTTGTTATGATTTGTATCTCTCTCAGAGCTACTGATTTAGAACATTTCTTCATGTGTTGGTTTCCCATCTGAGTGTCTTCTTTGGTGAAGTGTCTGTTCATATCTTGTGCCCATTTTGCAATTGGGGTTTTTTTAATCTTTTTTTTTTAAAATTCATTTTAATGCAAGTTTACAGAGACATAGCGTTTCTAGTTATTCATTGTTGCACTTTTCTCGCTGTCCCACTACCCACACTTCACTCTTCTCCTTGAAAAGTAAAATAAATACTCTTTCATTGTTATGCAATCCCTCCCCCCAAATCCACTCCACTGTGCAGCCTTCATTCTGGGCTCCTATATTGACAATAATACCCAATCATACATCGCTTTTAAACAGTTCTCTCCCTCATCTGTTTCAATGCAGTATATAATCATTCCTCCCCTCGTTCTCTGTCTGCCCTCAACATTGATAGTCAGTCCCATGTTACAACAGTGGCCCTATGCAGTATTTGTCCTTTTGTGACTGAGATATTTCACTCAGCATAATGTCCTTCAGGGTTATCCATTTTGAATAATATGATATTTCATGACTTCCTTGTTTTTCAATGCTGTATAGGATTCCATTGTGTGAATAAACCAGAGCTTCTCTATCCATTCATTTGTTGACGGGCACTTGGGTTGTTTCTAGTTCTTTGCTATTGGGAACAAAGCCACAATAAACATGGTTGTCCATATATCTGCTTGGGTGGCGGTTATGATTTTTTTAGGATATATTCCCATTAGTGGAATTGCTGTTCTTATGATATTTCTATTTACAACTTTTTGAGAAAGTGTCATATAGCCTTTCATAGTGGTTGCACCATTTTACACTCCCACAAACAGTGAATAAGGGTTCCAGTTTCTCCGCAACTTTGGCAGCATTTTATGTTTGCTGTTTTGTTAAATTTTGTGCCCATTTTTCGATTGTGTCATTTATCTTTATCTTGTGGTGCTCGAGTATTTTTATAAATTCTAGATATAAGTCCCTTTTCTGACATGTCATTACCAAATATTTTTTCCCAATCTGTGGCTTCCCTTTTTACCCTGTTGGAGAAGTTTTTGAATGTGCATAGGGATTTGATTCTTAGAAGGTTCCATTTGTGGGAGGATTGTATACCAATGAAGGAGTTTTGCTTTTAAAGAAGAGCGAACTGGGGGTGAGAGTGGGGTGGGTGGGGAGAAAAGTGCAACAATGAATGAATGGAAATCCACAATCTCTGTAAATGTTCATGGAAATTAATAATAATAATAATATAAT
>NW_006400280.1:349148-350721 GCF_000299155.1 Elephantulus edwardii
TCAAGAAGACAAAGATTCTCACCCCTGGACCAATTGGCAGCGTCAGGATGGATGGTGAAGAGACTGAGATTATTTATAGCTTTAGTTTGCTTGGCTCCACACTCAACACTCTTGGCACAAGCAGCCAGGAAATTAAAAGATGCATTGCCATGGGAAAGTCTGCTGTTAGGGACCTCTCCAAAGTACTGAAGAGCAATGGTGTCTCTCGGGAGACTAAGGTGCATCTGATACAGACCATGGTCTTTGCTGAAACCGACCTGTGGGTTCATACGTGTTCTAGAGTGGGACCTGTGCAGATTAAAAGGGGGAGAGGGGCAGGGACATGAGAGAGGAGGCCAGTCAAAGTTCTCTGATCAAGCCTCATGTTTATTAGATGAATTCTGCTATAAATAGGCAGTGGAGTAGGCCGGATGGCCAGAGAACCCAGCCCTAGGTTATCAGTTTACAAAAGAGAAGGAGGTGTTGATTTACAGGTGCTGATTTAAGAGGTAGGCATAATCCCAGAGATGGACAGGGGTGGCGGCTGCATGTCAAAAGTGTTATCAGTGGCAGAGTTAAGATCTGCTCAGGATGGCTTCCTACACTTTGCAATCACTTGTTATGCCTCACAGAGTTGGACAATGACTAGGGAGGATAGAAGGAGGATTGATGCCTTTGAGTTGTGGTACTGGAGAAGAGTATTGAGTGTTCCATGGACTGCTAAGAAAACAAACAGATTCATCCTTGAGAGGGTTAAACCAGGGTGCTCCTTGGAGGCAAGGATTCTGAGGCTTTGTCTGACATACTTTGGACATGTAAGCAGGGACTGGTCCCTGGGGAGGGACATCATGCTTGAGGGAGTGGAGGAACGACGCAGGAGGGGGAGGCCCTGTATGAGGTGGATTGATTCAGTGACTGGGGTAATTGGGATGGATGTATCAGAGACAGTGCAATTGGCACAGAACAGCAGAGCAACTAGATGGCACATAACAACAACAACATCCTTGCCTTGTTCTTATTCTCAAAGGGAATGTCTTTAATCTCTTCATTGAGAACAATGTTGGCTCTTGGGTTTGCATTTATACTTTTTACTGTATTCCTATTTTGTTGAGTGTTTTAATAAGAAAAGGGTATTGGATTTGGTTAAAGGCCTTTTCTGGATGAATTGATTCTTGTTCTTAGCTTTGTTAATGTGACAAATTACACTGATTGTTTTCCTTATGTTGAAGCATCCTTGCATACCTGTTATGAATCCCACTTGGTCATGGTGAATTTTTTCTTTTCTTTTTTTATGTATTATTGGCCAAGATTTTATTCATTTTTTCCATCTATGTTCATAAGTACTAGTCGTGGTACTAGAGATATTGTAGCTGATGTTAGATGGATCTTGGCTGAAAGCAGGGAATACCGGAGGAATGTCTATCTGCGTTTCATTGACTATGCAAAGGCATTTGACTGTGTAGATCATAACAAACTATGGCTGACTCTGTGAAGAATGTGAATCCCAGAACACTTGATCGTTTTAATGCGAAACTTATACTTGGACCAGGAGGCAGTTGTCAGAACAGAGCAAGGGAACACTGCATGGTTCAAA
>NW_006400280.1:351452-361345 GCF_000299155.1 Elephantulus edwardii
AGGCCCTCTATGAGGTGGATTGATTCAGTGACTGGGATAATTGGGATGGGAGTGTCAGAGACAGTGCGATTGGCACAGGACAGAGCCAAGTTTAGGGCTGTTGTGCATAGGGTCGCTATGAGTCGCAGGCGACTCGACGGCACATAACAACAACAACAACAACAACAACATGTTCATGATCGATATTGGCCTGTAGTTTTCTATTTTGATGGTGTCTTTACCTGATCTTGGTATCAAGGATATGTTTGCTTCATATAATGAGTCTTGGAGAATTCCATGTTTTCATATTTTCTGAAATAGTTTATGTAAAATTGATGACAGTTCTTCACTGAATGTTTGATAAAATTCACTTGTGAAACCATCTGGTCCCGGCCTTTTTTTAGCTGAAAGTTGTATTATTACCTTTTCAATTTCTTCTTTTGTAATGGGTCTCTTCAGGTGTTCAATTTCTGTGTGTGTCAGTTTAGGTACATTTTGAATTTCTAATTATTTGTCCATGTCCTCTAGGTTTTCATATTTGTTTGAGTATAGTGTTTCATAATATTCCATTGTTAGCCTTTTAATATGCATTGGTTCTGTTGTGACATTGCCTGCTTCGTCCATTATTTAGATTATTTGTGTCTTTTCCTTTGTTAGTTTTGCTATTGGTTTGTCAGTTTTATTGGCCTTTTTGAGGAACTAACTCAAAACTAACTGGGTTTTTTTATAGTTTCAATTGTTTTTCTATTTCATTTATTTCTGCCCTAATTTTTTAATTTCAGGTTTCTTAGAGAGTATCGGTTTTTTTTGGTGTTCCTTTTCAATTTGTTGGAAATGTTAGGTTAGAGAGTCACTGGTCATTTTTTCCTGCCTTTTGATGTGTTTGCTTATTGCTATAAATTGGCCTCTGATTACTACTTTCGCTGTTTCCCAGAGGTATTGGTAAGTGGTGTTTTCATTGTCATTTGCTTCAACAAACTTTTCAGTTTCATTTTTTATTTCTTCTAGTACCTACCCATGTTGAAGCAAGGTGTTGTCAGTTTCCAAATGTATGGTTTTTTTCCTCCTTTATCCTCTTCCTATTAATTTATAATTTTGTAGCATTGTGGTCTGAGAAGATGCTTTATATTATTTCTATGTTTTTTAACTTATTGATGCTTGCCTTGTGACCTAAAATGTGATCTCTTCTGGAGAACATTTCATGTCCATTGGAGAAGATGGTGTTCTGTGCTTTTTTGGGTGCATTAGCCTATAAATATCTATGAGCTTAAGTTGGTTTATTGTGTGGTTTAATACTTAAGCATCTTTGTTGTGTTTCTTTTTGGTAGTTCTATTTTTCTTGAGAGTGGTGTATTGAATTTGCCAACTACTATAGTGGTGTTGTCTATTTCCTTTTTCAGTTTTGTTAATGTTTGTTTTATATATTTTCCAGCTCTAGCATTTGGTGCATAGGTATTTATTATTGTTATGTCCTCTTTTTCTATTGACTCTTTTCCCCCCTGTTGACCCTTTAAGCATTATTTAGTGATCTTCTTTGTCCTTTGTGATGATTTTTGCGTTGAAATGTATTTTATCAGAGTCTAATATCGATACTCCTGCTTTTTCCTAGTTGCCATTTGCTTGGTATATTCCGCCCCCCCCCCTCTTATTTTTATGCTTTCTTCATCTTCACTTTTTAGGTGTGTCTCTTGTAGATAGCATATTGATGGAGTTTGGGTTTATTTTTTTTTCCAATCTGCTACTCTTTTTCTCTTCAGTGGTACATTAAAACCATTCACATTCAGTGTGATTATTGAGAAGCAAGGTTTTATTGCTGTCTTTGTTGAGTTCTTTTTGGTGGTGGTCAGTTACTTTGGTCCATCCTGCTTTCCTGCAGTGCATCTTTAAGAAGGACTCTTTCAGTGTTTCTTGCAATCCTGGACTTGTTTTTACAAACTCCCTTAGGTTCTGTTTTTCTGAAAATACTTTCATCTCTCCTTCATATTTTGCTTGGTACAATATTCTTGGTATAAGTTGTGCTCTTTGATTGTTCAATATATGTCATTCCACTGTTTTCTTACTTGCAAGGTTTCTGCTGAGAAATCAGCATTTAATCTTATTTGTTCTCCCTTTTAGGGTACTCTTTGTTTCTCCCTCACTGCTTTCCAAATTCTCTCCTTATCTTTGGTTCTGGCAAATTTAACTATGATATGCCTTGGTAATTTTCTTTTGGGATCTATTCTATATGGTGTTTCCTCAGTTTCTTGAATCTATATTCTTTTATTCTTCATTATGCCTGGAAAGTTTTCCTCTAGTAATTTTTTCACAACTTTTTCAGTGCTTTTACTTGCTTCTTCCTGTTTTGGGATTCCAATGATGTGCATGTTATTTCTCTGGATGGTGTCCCACATTATTCTTAGGTTTTCTTCTTTTTCCTTCCTTTTTGATTCTGGTTTTTGTTCTAGCAGGTCAGTAGTGACAATTCTGTCTTATATTTCACTGATTCTGTGTTCCATCTCTTCAACTCTCCTCATGTGTTCCTTCATCATGTTGACAACCTCTGAAACATTACTCCTAATATTTTGAATTTTGGTTTCTTGTTTTACCAGGGCCTCTAATATCTCATTTGTTTTATCTGCATTGTTTTGGATTTTTTTTTAAATGTTCCTCTTGGTTTTTGGTTGCAGTGTTCTGTAATTCTTCAAGTTTGTCTTTCACCCACTGAAAATATTAAATCATTATTCTTTTGAATTCTTTGTTAGGAAGTTCCATCAGACTTTCTCACTTCAGAAAATCCATTGATACTGTGTTACTTTTTGGGGCTGACATCTTGCTTTGGGCTTGTGTAGGGTGTGAAGAAGCCTGGTTCTAATGTGACATTGTTGTTGTAGAGTTTTTCATGCAGGTAGAGTTTTTAAGCAGGTTGTTGATATGAAGTCAAGAGGGGGGGGCAGCAACCCTGACTGGGTTTCTCTCTGAACTTTTGACTCAAGGGAAGATTTGCTTCAGTTTGGGAGAGAAAGTTCTCTGAAAGCAGTCTCTTCTGTCAAACAACTGCTCCAGCTAGACCAGTCTAAGGTGCTCTGGGCTGGACATGGGGAGATGCAAGGTGGAACAAGGAGATGAATGCAGGGTGGTTGGGTGCAGAGACCTGAACGGAAAACCAGGAAGTCCTGGTTTTCTCTTTGAGAACTGGGTCTGCCACTTCACTCAAACTCCAGCTGTCTCATGCAGTTCTGCTTGAGCTTAAGGGGTCCCCCATGGACCAGTCAAACAGCAGTGATCCTCACAAAGTACCTCACTCAAATTCCAGTTGTCCTGCTCTTTCCCAGCATTGCTTCTGCTGCTAGCCTCCACTCCCTAGCACAAGTGTTGCATCCACTCCCTTCACCAGCCCGGTGTCTGCTCCCTGACATAGGCATGGCCCTTAACCATGTTTTTATAATTATTGTTGTTTCTCCAAGTTTATAATTTTCAGAGGCATGTTGTTTGGAAGTGTATGTCACTCATACTTCATAGTTTGTCTTAATCTGGAAGCTCCACCAAACACTGTTAACCTTATATAACCATCATGGCATTTGAGACACCAATGGCTTAGCATTAAGTATCACAGCAATCCCAAGTTTCCTCAGTACAGCAATTAATAGAACAACCTACATCACTTAGTAGGATTTTCATTATAAACACAAATTAATAACAAGGCTCTTGCACCTATTGAACAGATAATTCTCTGTTATGGGCCCTGTCATGTTTGTAAGAGACATACAGAGAAACATCTTTGGTCTCTACCCTCTAAATGTCTTTAGCCCTCTGAACTCAACATGATGACAGAAATTATCTCCAGGTATTCCCTAATGCCAGGGAAGTGTCCTATCTCCATACCATTTTAATCTATATTCAGAACAGATCAACCAGGATGTGGGGCTCTATGAGGAGGAATGTGGTATCAGAATTGGTGGAAAAGTCATCACAAACTTGTATTATGCAATTGACATACCTTGCTTTCGGGAACTGAGGAGGACTTTATATGCTTGCTGCAGAAGGTCAAAGACTGCAGCCTTCAATATGGATTGAAAATCAGTGTTAAGAAAACAAAAATTCTCAACACTGAGCCAATTGGCACATGACAGACAGTAAAAAGATTGAGATTGTTCACAGCTTCACAATCAACACTCTAGCAACCAGGAAATAAAAAGATAAATTGCATTGGGAAAGTCTGCTGTCAGAAATCCCTCCAGAGTACTGAAGAGCAATGGTCTTAGTCTGGAGACTAAGATGAGCCTGATCCATATCATGGTCTTTGCAGATACTTGCTATGCATCAGAAACCTGGACAATGCCTAGGGGATGATGGAAAGATAATTGATGCCTTTGCGCTGTGGTGCTGGAGAAGAGTATTGCATATACCATAGACTGCTGGGAGAACAAACAGGCTCATCCTGAAGAGGTTGAATCTAGTCTGCTCCTTGGAGGCAAGGATTCTGAAGCTCTATCTGACATACTTTGGAAATGTTGCAGGGAGAAACCAATCCTTGGAGAAGTACATCATGCTTGGGAGGATGGAGGGACAGCACAAGAGAGGACACTCACTGAGATGAATTGACTCAGTGACTGGAGTAATGCAGGTAGGTGTGTCAGAGACAGTGAGATTGGCTCAAGATAGAGCAGGGTTCAGAGCTCTTGTACATAGCATTGCTATGAGGCCCAAAAAACTTGACAGCATATAACAACAAAAGCAACAAAAATATATGGAACAGTTAAAAATACTTGTTAGACATAGCCAAATACCTCACAAGATTTAATTTTTGTATTTGTAGGGTTTTTTTTCTTATTATGGTGCCTTTTAATGGCCTACTTCTGAAGATTTTTATTTTCTTTATTGATTTTTGTTGCAGAGTTATTTATACAGAAGATTGTAGTGTATTGTTTTCATCAATCAGTGATCCTAATTCTCTTTTCAATTGTTTAGGATGTATCATCTTCATATTGCAGGATACTGCTGAATTATCCTTCAGTCTTGGATTTTCAGAGGCAGTTAATCATGTGGGAGGAGTTGCCCATCCTTTTTCCACAGAGCAGCTGGTGAATTTCAGAACCTTTGAGATTACAGTGCAGTTTCTAGCCACTAGGCCACCAGAGCTCTGTTTCTCCCTTCCTCCCCTTCTCCTTATCTCCCCCCCCACCCCCGCAGTTGCTGAGTTACTGGAATGGAAATCAGAATTGGAGATGGAATGTTTCTTCCAATTAAGTCTGTGAGCATGGAATGCCAAGTCCATGTGGAACAGATCATCTCTAAAGATAAATGTAAAAGCTGCAATGGAAGGAAGATAGTTTCAGACAAAAATATTCTAGAAATTCATATTGACAAAGGCATGAAAGATGGTGAAAAGATAACATTGCTTGGTCAAAGAGACCAAGGGCCACGACTGGAGCAAGAAGATATTATTTTACATAAGAAGAATCATGGTATTTTTACTGAAGAGAAGATGTTTCCATGTGTATAGATATAGAGCTGGTTGAATCTTTTTGCTTTCTTTTTTTAAAAAAAAGTGTGTGTGTGTGTGTGTGTGTGTGTGTGTGTGTGTGTGTGTGTGTGTGTACCATAAAATTGGATCTGACTGGTACAGGAGGAGTTTGCCCCTGCTTCTCCAGCAAAGCATCTGGTGGATTCAAACCACGTGCCTCTGGGATTGCAGTACAGCTTCTTGCCACTAGGCCACTAGACCTCCCTGAATCTGTTTGCCTTCTATTAACCAATATCTAATTTAGACAACCTCTCACCAAGTCTGTAGAACACAGACAGACGCGCCTGCTGCAGTGTCAAGGACTGCAGCCTACAATATGGATTGAGGCTCAGTGTCAAGAAGACAAAGATTCTCACCACTGGACCAATTGGCAGCATCAGCATGGATGGTGAAGAGATTGAGATTGTACACAGCTTTAGTTTGCTTGGCTCCATAGTCAACAGTCTTGGCACCAGCAGCCAGGAAATTAAAAGGCGCATTGCCATGGGAAAGTCTGCTGTTAGGGACCTCTCCAAAGTGCTGAAGAGCAATGGTATCTCTTTGGAGACTAAGGTGTTTCTGATACAGGCCATGGTCTTCACAATCACCTGTTATGCATCAGAGAGTTGGACAATGACCAAGGAGGGTAGAAGGAGAATTGATGCCTTTGAGCTGTGGTGCTGGAGAAGAGTATTGAGAATACCATGGACTGCTAGGAAAACAAACAGATTTGTCCTGGAAAGGGTTAAACCGGGTGGCTCCTTGGAGGCAAGGATTCTGAGGCTCCGTCTAACATACTTTGGACATGTTGTGAGGAGAGACCGGTCCTTAGAGAGGGACATCATGCTTGGGAGGGTGGAGGGACAGTGCAGGAGAGGAAGGCCCTCTATGAGGTGGATTGATTCAGTGACTGGGATAATTGGGATGGGAGTGTCAGAGACAGTGCGATTGGCACAGGACAGAGCTGAGTTTAGGGCTGTTGTACATAGGGTCGCTATGAGTCTCAGGCGACTCGACGGCACATAACAACAACAACAACTCACCAAGTCAAATAGTCAAGCATGAGGATATGAAATGTGTGTTAAATAGAGACATGCCAGTTTGTCATAGACCATATTAAAAAGGTCACCTATTCATAAAATTTAAGGCTATCTTTCCTGACAATGGCTTATTTTTTACTGGAAGAACTTCTACCAGAGTGAAAGGAGGTAGAAGAGACTGATTAAATGGATCAGGTAGAACTGGTGAACTTTGATCAAAACCAGGAAAGAAAATACCATTACAATGTACAAGCATATGAAGATGTTGATCTATCATCTCAGAGGTGGGGTTCAGTGTCATACCTCTTAATGGGGGCCAATAATAACACAGTTAGCATTTAATATGCACAAAGTGCATAAGGGAAGGAATATAATCATAATACATGTGGATATTTTTTATTATGCTAATTTATTTTCAAAATTCAAATAACGTTGTTTTCCAGGCCAGATTGTTCCAATTTCCCTCACCCCACCACCCTTCAAATTGTACATACCTATGATTAATCCCCCCATATCCTCATACCTCTATTCCCCCCCTCCCCCCAGGATCCTCATATTCATTCTACATTAATTGTTTTATACAGTATTTGTCCCTATGGGACTGAGTTAGTTCACTCAGCATAATACTCTCCAGTCCCTCCCAAGTTAGGTAATAATTTATAAAATGATTGCTCCTGTATGCTGCGTAGTACTCCATTATGTGAATATTTCTCAATCCATTCTATTGTGGTTGGACATCTGGGCAGTTTTCATGTTATTTTGATGGTGAATAATGCTGTGAACATTGGTGTACAAGTCTCCATTTGTGCCTCAGTTCTCATTTTCTCACGGTGTATTCCAAGCAGTGGAATAGCTGGGTCATATGGATATCTATGTTCAGCTTTTTAAAAAAATTTATTATTAATTTTTTATTTTATTATTGTGTGTGTACTGTCAAATCAGATCTGACAGGTACAAGTCTCCACCAGAGCATCTGGTGAATTTCAGCTGCATACCTGTGTGATTGCAGTGCAGATTCTTGCCACTAGGCCACCGGAGAGCTACATATGTTCAGCTTTTTGAGGAAGCACCAAACTGCTTTCTAGAATGGTTGTACCGTTCTACAATCCCACCAACAATGAATAAGAGTTCCTTTCTTGTCACATCCTCTCCAACATTTGTTACTTGTTACCCTGTTAAACTTTACCACTGTATCTCATCATGGTTTTGATTTGCATCTCTCTTATTTCCAGCGATTTGGAGCATTTCTTCATGTATCTGTTTGCCATTTGAATATCATCCTCTGAAAATTCTTTCCATCTCTTTTGCCCATTTTGTAATTGGATTATCGGTCTTTTTCTTGTGGAGGCCCAGAACAATTCTGTATACTTTTGTTATTAGACTCTTGTCTAAGATGGTATTACCAAATGTTAGTTCTCATCAGTAGGTGTTTGTTGTTTTGGTTCTTTTTTTTTCACCCTGTTGAGAATAGTTTTTGATGCCCACATGGATTTAATCTTTAGAAGGTCTCATACATCAATTTTATCCTCTTCAGATAGTGCATTTATGGCTGTATTTGGCGATATTTAGTAGCCCATGGACTAGGGCTTCTAAGCTTGATCTCATTTTATCTCTTATGAACTTTATGGTTTTGGGCTTTACTCTTAGGTCTCTGATCCATCTTGAATTGATTTTTGAGTATGATGTGAGATGTGGGTCCTGTTTCAGCTTTCTTCAGGTGAAAGTCTGGTTTTGCCAGCAGTATTTGTTGAAGAGTTTGTCATTTTGCCATTTGATAGCTTTGATTTCCTTGTTGAATATCAGTTGACCATTAGCTTGGTATATTTCTGGGTTCTCAGTTCTGTTCCATTGTTCTGTGTGCCCATCATTGTACCAGTACTATGCTGTTTTGGTTACTAGTGCTGTGTAGTAGGTTTTGAGGTCAGGGAGTGCTATGCCTCCTACCTCAGTTTTGTTTCTTTGAAGTGTTTTGCTTATTCAGAGTGTCTTGCCTCCAAATAAATTTGATATTTTCCCTTTCAATCTCCTTGAAAAATGAATTTGGTATCTGGATTGGGATTGCTTTGACTAGGTATATTGCTTTTGATAGGATTCTCATTTTCTCACTATTGAGTCTTCCTATCCATGAACAGGGCACATTTTTACATTTCTTTTTCTTTTTTTTAACTTTACATTCAATATCTTCATATTTACATTATATCTATTACAAAGCAAATATAAAATGTAATTCCAACATTTGTAATACAGTTTCAAGACAAAGTAAATTTATTCAACCAAAAACAGAAGTCTCTCAAGCACCGATTCACTATTTTATTAAAAAAATATAGCAGCAAGTCAAGTCTAAGCATTACCATTCAGGCTTATCAGTAAGGACATGTCTATGTGTCACTGAACAGAGAAAAACTTTCTGTTTTAATTACAAAGATGATAGTACTTTTGATTTATAACTAACCTCAAAATAGTAGCTACTGATAGAGCTATTCTTTTTAACATTTTGTAAAGTCTTCAAAATTTATATACTTCTGAAAATGTATGTTTGCCACTCATTCAGTAAACATAATTTAACACAGATAACAGAAGTGCAATTAAATAAACAGAATCCTTTTTCTGTTTCCCATCTTCTAGAGTTCAGTCACAAATCAAAAGCATAAAATTAATCCCAAGCTATCAGGTCATTTCTTAAATTATTTCACTGCTTATAAATATGTATCACTAGATAGTCTAGATCAATGATTTCCTCCATCAGAATAATCTAGGAAGCTCTTCTTAAAAATAGTAGATTCTAGGCCTCCCCTCTATATTTCCTTTCAGGGAGAGAGGTCTGTCCATTTGGGGATGTAACTTTGTAATAAATCTATCTTTACTATTTTACCCTAAGAAGAGAAAAATCTATTCTAGCCTCTACCACTGGACTCCTGAGATTTAGGAATATCCATATCTTTCAAGTTATCAGGTAATAATTGTATGCAGCCTATTGTGGGAACCCAGACCATTTTAGACCACTGATTCTCAATTTTAAAGGGTACACCAGAAACACTTGGAGAGCCTCTGGGGACAAAGGCTAGGCAGGAGATAGATTTGATTCAGGAGATTAAAAGTAGTATCCAGGAACTAATATTTTAAAGAATCATTTCCACAAACCTCTCTGAGAAAAAATGTACAGTCACTATCAGATTATGTATTAGTACCTTCATCAGTTTATATGACATTGTCCTGCAAGCCTAATGAATCTTACCTTAGGCAGTTTTAGTAAGGGTTTGAAGGAAACACTTGGTATTTTAAAGTAAAATATATTGTTGTTGTTGTTGTTATGTGCCGTCAAGTCGTTTCTGACTCATAGCGACCCTATGCACAACAGCCCTAAACCCTGCTCTATCCTGCGCCAACTGCAC
>NW_006400280.1:362450-364686 GCF_000299155.1 Elephantulus edwardii
ATCTTCAGCAGAATCTTGCTTGCATGTGAAATCAATGACACTGTTCTGTAGTTTCCACACTCAGTTGGATCACCTTTCTTTGGAATGGGAACAGTCAGTTGGCCAAGTGGTTGTTCTCCAGATTTCTTGGCACAACTTGGTGAGCACATCCAGGGCAACATCTGTTATCTGAAATACTTCAATTGGTATTAGTAAGTATAAAATTGATATCAAGGTATATATACAGTCACTAAAGAAGTAAACTCCACAAACTACTTAAAATTTTAACAGGTCAATGTTTATTTTAGCACTCAATTATCATCTAATGCTTTTTTAAAATATGCCAATGTTTAGTACTTAGATTTTATCTGTTATTGTTGGTTGCTGTGGAGTCAAGTGTCACTCATAGCAACTCTGTGAACAAAAGACCTAATGCCTTTTCATAACTGTCATCATTTCACCAAGTTTATAGAGTTTCCAGAAGCATTTGGTTTAGGAAGTTGATGCCACTCCTTTTTCAAACCTGTTTTACAACTGGGAGCTCCACCAAACACTGTCCACACTGGGAAGCCATTCTGGTATTTGATACCCTAAAAGCACAAGGTTCAGCATCACAGCAACTCAAGTTACTTGATACTGCACATTGATAAAGAGAGATGTACAAAGTGTAAGGGTGTTCCTCCAGATAAAACAGCACTAGTTTCACATAGCAATGGTTACAACTGAGAGTAAGTTTTGCACAAAAGACCTACTCTTTTCTATGACTAACATCATTCCTTTACAGAACTCTGTTCTATAACTGCCATCATTTCTGTATGTTCAAAGAGTTTAGAGAGTTTGTAGAGTTTCCAGAGACATCTAGTTTTAGAAAGTGGATGCCGTGCCTGCTTCCCAGCATAAATCAATCTGGAAACTCATCCAAACACTGTACATCATGGGTAACCATTATGGTGTTTGACAAAACTAGGAACAGTGTGCAGCATCACAGCAACACTGAATTGTTCAGTTTTGATGTGTTATTCAAGGAATATTCATTCGAAAATTAATAAATTTGACCAAAGGGCTGCAGGCCCTCAAGCCCTGCAGGGTTTTAAAGAGCAATAATACACATAAAAATGTCCCCCAAAAGAAGCATGACCCCAAAAACTTTACTTGCCCATCTGGACCAGCATCCAGAAGCATCAAAACGCCACACTCCCTAAGTGGAGTCTTCCAGGTCTCCACCAGCACTCTCTCCCTACCCTTGCGGGGTTTTAAGCCAACCCCTTTGAGCAGACTTAAACCCTAGGCAAAGGCTAAGGGACCCCCACTCTTGGGGGGAAAAGAGCCAAAATACACATCAAAAATAACCCCCCAAAAATCACTATATACCCATTGAGGTAGGGAGGGAGTGCCAGCGGAGACCTTGAAGACTCCACTCAGCGAGTGTGGCTTTTTGATGCTTGTGGATGCTGGTCCAGATGTACAAGTAAAAGGAAAGCTTGCATCTAATGCTTCCCCCCACCACCGCATCTTTAGCTTGAAATGTGATTAGAGGTAATGATTCCAAGCTTGCCAAAAATATAATGTGGATTGTAAAAGATATAGTACCTGTATACTTCACAGGTTTTAAACATGTCTTGTGTAAAGATATTGGAAGTCAACTGGATATTAAACAATAGTAAAATAATAACTACTCCACATGGATTTTCAACACTACTTCGCAGTTACCTCATATAGATTCCTATATATAATATTGGGGGAAAATCTAGAAAACACAAGAAATATTAAGTTTTCTCTTTTGTGAAGAGCTGTTTACTAATTTCTACCATAGTCTGTCCTTGTCATTAAAGTAGGTATTTGGTACATATAAATCAACTTTAGGAATTTTTTCCTTTCTTTTTACTTTGGATCTTCTTTTTTTTTATTTTAAAAATACTGTGATTTAAATAAATTTTTTACTGTCATTTTAACAAAAGCTTACAGAAAAGTTAGATTTTTATTCATTCATTGTTGTACATTTTCCTCCTGACCTCCAGACATTTTTTTAAAAAGTGACTACTGAAAGACTAGATAGCAAATCAGGGCACAAACAACCTTAGTGATTCAACCTTCCCAAGCATGATGTCCTTCTCCAAGGACCGGTCTCTCCTCACAACATGTCCAAAGTATGTTAGACTGAGCCTCAGAATCCTTGCCTCCAAGGAGCCACCCGGTTTAACCCTTTCCAGGACAAATCTGTTTTCCTAGCAGTCCATGGTATTCTCAATACTCTTCT
>NW_006400280.1:366751-370971 GCF_000299155.1 Elephantulus edwardii
CTCAATCCATATTGAAGGCTGCAGTCCTTGACCTTCTGCAGCAACCGCTTCAGGTCCTCCTCAGTTTCAGCAAGCAAGGTTGTGTCATCTGCATAACCCAGATTGTTGATGAATCTTCCACCAATCCTGATGCCACACTTTTCCTCATACAGCCCAGCCTCCCAGATAATCTGTTCTGCATGGAGGTTGAAAAGGTATGGAGATAGGACACATCCCTATTGTACATCTTTCCCAATACCAAGTAATATTATTTCTATTACTTAGAATAATAACTGAAATGAAATTGAGACATAGCAATCCTGGGAAAAGGCTTTCAAAATTTAACAGTGGTCTAAGGCACTACCTTAATTCCAGTTACACTTAGGCTATCTCAGTCCATAAAATAACAGAAAAGCAATGGAAACAGATACAAAGACATTCAACTTTTCATGTCCTTTTACCTGGTTTGTCAGTTAACTGCTTTTTTCTTTCAAACTCCCTTTTTTGCTGCTCTCTTTCCAGCTCTTCTTTCTGTCTTCTGCTGTGGTTTAAGCGCTCTATTTTTAAAAATTTTTTATGTCTTTTCATGAAGCATCAACATCTCTTATATTCACTAACTTGGTATGATAGTGTTTTGCTTCAGTGAACAAAGCATTAATATCCAACATAGAATGATACTCTTTAAATTTTGAAATATCTTGTTCCAGTGTGGCTAATAATACAACTTGGTTCTGTGTTAGTTCCTAGAGGGCTTCTTTTGATCTCTGCAGATCTGGCAAATAGTGAAAAAGCAATCTGTCTGCCAGTTGTTCCACAGCTCTCTCTTCTATAGTCAAGGCCTCAAACAACCCTTCATCTGGAGAAGTATCACTTATATCTGTTCCTGGTGTTGGCTCACTGGCCCCAAGTTGTCACGGCACCTGGCCACAACCCCATCTTGGGTAGAGGCTCAGGGACACTCATGTCTCACCGGCAGGGAACAAGGAAGGGACGGGCACAAGACTAGACAATAGAAGGATGTTGGTAGTTAAACCGTCACCAGCCCCACCAGACAGAATGGAAGTAGTACCTGAAAGTCCATTTTTACATTTCTTTAGGTCTTTTATTGTGTCTTGCAGAAATGTTCTGTAGTTTTCTTTGTATAGGGCTTTTGTATCTCTAGTTAGATTCACTCCCAAGTATCTCAATTTATGGTTGGCTATTGTAAATGGTATTGCTTTCTTGATTTTCTTCTCAGTTCTTTTTGTTACCATAGAGGTATCCTACTGATTTTTGGATATTGATCTTATATCCTGTCACCCTACTAAATTGGCCTACTAACTGTTAGGCTAAAAATCAAAATGGAGGTTGAAACTCACCTCAGAATTCCCTATGTCAAGACATCTTCCAAAACCAGAACTCAGAAAATTCTATGTCAGGACATTCCCCAAAACCAGAACTTAGGAAATCCTATATCAGGGCATTTTTCTGAAACTAGAACTCAGAAATCCTATGGCAGAACATTTTCCTAAAACCAGACCTCAGAAATCGTATGTCAGGACATTTTCCTGAAACCAGAACTCAGAAATTCCTATGTCAAGACATCCTCCAGAACCATAACTCAGAAAATCCTATGTCATCCTCCAAAACCAGAACTCAGAAAACCCCATATTAGGGTTTTTCCCCAAGACCAGAAACGTTATGCACCGGTGAGCTACTGCAACATCAACTCATATCACAAACCCCTAAAACACACTTATAAAACCTCATATAAAGCCCCTAAGCCAACCCCCAGTGTTACTCCCCTTGCTGAGTAGCTTGGTGTGCAATAAACTTTGAGAATTCTACCTCTACCTCGACGTGGTTCTTGGCTTCAATCTGAAACCTTTCATCTGGTGCCAAACTTGGGCAGGAAGAAACCCAAAATGGATGATCCCTCTTGGTTGATTCACTCTTTGGGTGCCTCCTTCCTGTGCCTGCTGAGACCCCACGACATGGCAAGAGCTCCTTATAGGTATGTGGAGATTCTACAATTCTATGAATCTCTCTTGTCTCGTTTTCTTTGTTTTGAAGCCCAGGCCTGTTTGAGAAGACTCTCTTGTGGCCCATCCTGGTCAAAGGATGCTTTGACCAGAGTTGGTGACTTTTCTGTGGAGTCCTGTCTGGCACAGGGGACGCTCTCTGCCTTTCAGACTCCTTCCTTTTTTCCACTACTCTCCTCCCCTGTCATGAGCTCCAACCCATCTAGGCTATCTAAATCTACTCCCTTAGGCTGTCTCCATTCCAATCTTTTGTCTTTGGGATTGGAGGAATATGTCAAACCAGAAAAACTTATTAAACTTTGTACCCAAATCTAGCTACAGTACCATTTAGACATAGGTACTCCTTGGCCTGAAAATGGAAACTTTGATTTTATTATCCTATAAGATCTTGATAATTTTGCAGGGTAACTGGTAAAGCCAGTAAAATGCCTCAAATCCAAGCCTTAGCCCTCCCTCCTTCAATCCTGCCACACCCACCAAGTTCTTCTGGCTAAGGATTCACCTGCTTTTCCTGTTTCCTCTCCCTTCTCTGTCTCTTCCACAGACCTTCCTAACCCACAACCTCTATCACCTGATAATCCTGACTCCGACTCCTCTGACTCAAGTCCTCCTCCTTATGTTCCAGGCTCCACCCTCAGCCAAGTGTCTGTTTCTAGTCCTAAAGACTCTTCAAATCAAGCCTCTAGCTCTACTAATCCTCAAAAAACATCCCTCCTGTCCCCTCTATTCATGTGCTTGCAAGGACTCCCATCCACCCCCTCTGCACTAAACTCTTCGACCAGATCCCTAGCCCTCCTCTTACCCCTCCAAGAGGTGGCAGGAGCTGAGGATATAGTCTGTGTTCATATCCCCTTCTCTCTCATTAACCTATCACAATTAGAGATGCGCCTTAGCACCTTCTTCAGAGACCCTGACACATACACCAAAGAGTTTCAATATCTTACCCAGTCCTACAATCTTACATAGCATGACCTGTATTAATCTGCCTCCTGACCACTGCTCTGTGAACTGTCAAGAAGACACCTTTCTCGGGGGTTTTCTGCCTCTTGCCATTGCTGTCCTTCAAAAAACCACTAGAGCAATTTAAGGGAGGTAGTGATGTTTCTTTTCTCTCGAATCTCTTGCCCACGTCATAAGCAGACCTTTCCTTGAAAACCAAAGGTAATTAAAGAATGTCTTATTCCCTCAAGTCCCTCTCTCTCTGGGAACCCCCACTACTTACCCCTTCCCAATCATGTGAGTCAACCAATCCTGCCCTTCTTGGTATACTCTGTTAGGGGTGTCTCCATGGCATAGCCACAATATCAATTAAATAATAGGTCTCAGTATGAAAATGGGATACTCGAGTTCAACACTCTCAGAGGCTTCAACAATTTCTACTAATTCAAATGGTAAAAAAATCTCTCTGCTCTGTCCTCTCTGTCAAAACTGCCATACTTGGCAAATTCTTCCCTTTCTATTCCCTTTCCCTTTTCAGATCAAAAACTTCCTCACCTTTGATCTCTCCTCCTTCCTGATCTCCCACCACTGCCATAAGCAAAAGGCCCTTCCCGTTTCTTCCTCTGGTCTCTCTCAGAAACAGCCTGAAACTGCAGTCAAAATCTTTATCCTAAGCACATGACTAACCTCTCAGTTAAAAAAGAAATCTTAAGTCTTCTGAAACTAAAAACATCACCTTTCTTTTCCAACCATTACTCAGGATAAACATCTTTTCTCTCCTTTTTCTGACCCCACCTAGTAAATAATCCCACTGTACCATCCTCCCCTAGCCTCCAGACCAAACCTCACAGATAAACAGGCCAAACTCCTCTACTTATCCCCGCTCTCCTCCCACCCCACCCAATCCAGCACATTACCTACCCTCTATCAAAATTCAGCCATCCAATTCCTATGAGATATAAAATCTATCCAGCAACACCCTTCTTTCACTTTCTTGTCAAAACCCTTTTTTTTCTCTTTTCAAGGTAAATTCTAAAACACAGTAAAGTCTTAAGTATTATAATTTCTTCTGTTTTTCTAATTCACTCTCTCTACTGATAAGCTAATGCTTCCTCTCAGTAAAAAATAATTTAAAATAGTTTTTACCTCATTTTATTATATTTCCTTTTTCATAAAGTATTTTCTATCCACTTTAAATTTTTTTTTCTATAATTATATTTTATTAATTTTCATAAACATTTACAGAGATTTTGGGCTTCCACTCATTCATTGTTGCACTAT
>NW_006400280.1:379916-382849 GCF_000299155.1 Elephantulus edwardii
CAGAGGCCTGCTATTTCAGAAGTGGGTGGCCAATCCTTCTTCCTAGTCTGTCTTAATCTGAATGTTCAGATTTAGAGGAGTATCTGACAGACAGCATACCATCTCCTTATAATACTCTCATCTTACCATCCCAAAAGCCATATAATATTCTTTACTATTATCTCTCCACTCTGACTCTTATCCTTTAAGTAAACTAACTCAGAAACATTGGGAATCAGTTAATATAATTAAGAAAAAGAATTTAGCCAAGTAGTTCTAACAAACTCAGTCTAATAAAAATTACCCTATTGCTGATTACTCCATTATATATTAGAGAAATTCCTCAACAAATAACCAGATTGTCAACATATAATATCTGTTCTTCAAACTTATATAAATGTAAGTTATCTTTAGAAACAGACTCCACTGCAATCCAATTCTAATGAGCTTCTCCAGTCTTTTTTTATCCCTTTTCATTACTAACTGGATCTCAGAACTCAATCCTAGGAACCCCCTCCATAGATCAGTTGCTCTCCTCTACCACTGGTCTCTGGCTACAGGGGCCTTTCTAAGACTTTAACCCTGAGCAAATATCTTTTTCTACTTTCTGCCTATTCTTCCTTCTCTAAAAATGAAATTTCTGTTCCTCATCTTCTTATCTGTAATGATCATTGAAATCCTCTATGAACCCATCCTTTCTATCAGTAATAGTCCTGCCTCACTGCTTTTCCAAGCAAACCTGCAGTGGTCTTCTTGCTAGGTGTGCACCTGACAGATTGCATTATCATCCCCGCCCCAATTCAAGATTGGACATCAATCGAGGCTATCCTGTTTCACTCAGCATACAAAACAGGACCTATTTTTTACCAGAGTTCCTCTCAATCAAATTCTCCAAATAGCCTTGAATTCAACCAATATAGTAAGAGTAACAAGAAAATTAACAGTCCACATATGACTCTTCCCTTAATATGTTTTCCCACTCCTCTACTAGGCCAAAATATTTTAAGCAAATGTAAAGCTTATATAAACCTCACCTTCACCCCTTGCCCTAGTCCAACACAACTTTTTTTCTATGCTTAGCTCCTGAAGAGATTTCTCCCTCCACCTCCACTTTCCCCCTGTGACCTCCTCAACTTGATCCTATAGTTTGGGACACCTCTAACCCATCAGTTACTACACATCACACTCCTATTAATATTAAAGGACCAAATCTCCTTTCCATGCATTCCCCAGTACCCTATCAGTATAGGACATCTCCAAGAACTGAAACCCATTATAACTATGTTCCTTAAAACTGGTATTTTAATTTCCACTCATTCTCCTTACAGCACTTCTATACTTCCAATAAAGAAACCAGGTGGCTCATACTACCTTGTGCAAGATCTCTGAGATATCAATAATTTCGTACAACCAGTACATCCAGTATCTTATACTGCTGTTCATTCTTGCATTAACCTGTGGGCCATGTTTACTCAAAATCTAATTTTTTTCAGAAGCAGTTTTGTGCATTTACTAATCAAAGCATCAGTGAACTGTGCATGATGAAGTACACACCTCTTCTTCCAAATGAAACAACCTAAATATCCACCTCCCTTAAGCCCCACTACACTCCCATCCAGCAGGAAGCAGCCAGAAGATCTTGTCGCCCTCTGTCACACAAAAGCTGGAATATTAGGCTAAAAATAAAAGTGAAGGTTGAAGCTGAACTCAGAAATCCCTATGTCAGAACATCTTCTGAAACCAGAACTCAGAAAATCCTATGTCAGGACATTCCCCCAAACCAGAACTTAGAAAATCTTATGTCAGGGCATTTTTCTGAAACCATAACTCAGAAATCCTATGTCAGGACATTTTCTTGAAACCAGAACTCAGAAATTCCTATGTCAGGACATCCCCCAGAACCAGAACTCAGAAAATCCTATGTCAGGATCCTTTCCAAAACCAGAACTCAGAAAATCCCATATTAGGATCTTTTCCCAAGACCAGAAACTTTATGCACCAATGAGCTACTGCAATGTCAACTCATATCACAACCCCCTATAACACACTTACTAAAACCTCATATAAACCACCTAAGTCCAACCCCCAGTGCTACGCCCCTTGCTGAGTAGTCTGGTGCACAATAAACTTTGAGAAGAATTCTGCTTCTACCTTGATGTGGTTCTTGGTTTTGATCCAAAACCTTTCACTAACAGGTGGGGTTTGTTTGTTTGTTTTGTTTTTTGTTGTTGAGTCTTTGGTATTTTCTGTGTATACTAGCATGTCATCTGCATATAGCAACAGTTTAACCATCTCTTTGCAGATTAGGATGCCATTTATTTTCTTCTTGTATTGTCCTAGCAATCACTTCCAATACAATGTTTAATAGAAGTGGTGACAGTGGGCTTCCTGCTCTGGTCTTTGTTCACAAGGTAAATGCTTTTAGTCATTCTCCATTGAGAATGATGTTGCCTCTTGGGTTTTGCATATATACTTTTTACTATTTTGAGGAAATTCCCTTCTATTCCAATTTTGATGAGTGTCTTTAACAGGAAGGGGTGTTGGATTTTGTCAAATGCCTTTTCTACAACAATTGCTAAGATCATATGATGCTTGATATTAATTTTGCTAATACAGTCAATTACGATGATTGTTTTTCTTATATTGAACTATCCTTACATTACTGTTATGAATCTCACTTGGTCATGGTTAATTATTTTTTTGATGTGCTTTTGGAATCTATTGGCTAGGATTTTCTTAAGGATTTTTACATCTATATTCATGAAAGATATTGGTTTGTAGCTTTCTTTCTTGGTAATATCTTTGCCTAATTTTGGTAGTAGAGTTATGCTTGCTTCATAGAATGACTCCAACTCTTATGGAAGTAATATCAACTTATAGATGTTTGTTTTCCTTTGTTTTTTCCTTTTCTTTTATTTTTTTTTATAATATTATTTTTTTATTGGGAAAAACAT
>NW_006400280.1:383825-407962 GCF_000299155.1 Elephantulus edwardii
AGTCTGGGTTTCCCCCCCACCCCCAGGTGCCTGTCGGGGCCTGGGTTTCAGCTGTCCACACCACAGCAGTGGGCAACGAGCTTAAAACCCCTGATGGCTCTGGGCGCTGACTCTCACCAGTGGCTATGGTTTTCTTTTCTTTTTTAAAGTGTGCTTTGAGTTGCAAATCATAGTGGCTTTTCAGTTATTCATGCACATTTTGTTTTATAATATTGATGACAATTAATGAATATAATTATGATATATTTTTAACAATTTATTTTAATTGCCTTTCCTTTAGCCCAAATTAATAACTTTATACTATCTATTGAATTTTACTTCTCCTTTGCTGCCTCCCTTCCGAGTCATTGTAACCATCCTAGAGTGATGCTGAGTGTAAATTTTCCCAAGATACTTATAATCATGTTCTTATTCCACAAATGGCCTTTAGATATGGACTTACGTCACTCAGCACCACTTCTTCTATATTCATCCTTATTATGTAGTGCTTTGCACGGTCCTTATCTTTTTTAAGTGTTGTTTAATACTCCAATGTATCAATGTACCAAAGTTTCCTTAACAATTATCAATTGAATTGAAAAGGACTTGAATTATTTCAATCTTTTTGCTGTTGTTTAGAATGCTGCAGTAAACATCAATGTGTATGGATAAGTTCATATAAAGACTCTTATTTACTTAAGATATAGGTATTGGCGAGATGAGATGGACTGGCATGGGGCATTTTCAGTCGGATGATCATAGGATCTACTATGCTGGAAATGAAAAGGTGAGGAAAAATGGGGCTGCTTTCAGAGTTAAAAAAGTCATTTCTAGATCTGTCTTGAAATACAGTATTGTGAGTGACAGGGTAATATCCATACACATATAAGGAAGTCCACTGAATACCACTATCATTCAGATATATGCACCAACAACCAGAGCCAATGAAGAGGAAATAGAATATTTCTACCCAACTTTTGCAGTCAGAGATTGATCGAACTTGCAATAAAGGTGCATTAATAATAATGGGTGACTGGAATGAAAAAATTGGCAGTGGAGAAGAAGGATCAGTAGTTGGAAAATAGGGACTTGGTGACAGAAATGAAGTGGGAGATAGAATGATGGAATTTTGTACAATCAATGATTTAGTCATTACAGATACATTTCATAAGAAATAGAAATGCAGTCTATACACATTGATTTCATCTGATGGTATGCATAGGAATCAGATCTATTATATCTGTGCAAAGAAGCCCTGGAAAAGCTCAATATTACCTATGAAAACTAGGCCAAGTGCTGATTGTGGAACAGATCACCAACTACTCATATGCAAGTTCAAATTGAAGCTAAGAAAAATTAAATCAAATCCACGGGAACTAAAATATAAACTTGATTCTATGCCACCTGAATTTCAAAACCATCTCAGGAACAGGTTTGAGGCCTTGAACACTAATGAGCGAAGACGAGATGAGTTATGGGAGGATATAAAGAATATCATCCAGGAAGAATGCAAAAGGTCATCATAGAGAAGGAAGGAAAGACCACAATGGATGTCAGAAGAAACTCTGAATATTGCTCGAGACTCCAAGAAGCCAAAGCAGAGGGAAGAAATCAAGATATTAAGGAGCTTAACAGAAGATTTCAAACAGCAGTGTGAAAAGGCAAAGTATTATAATGAAATGTGCATAGAGCTGGAGTCAGAAAATCAAAAGGGCCGAACTCGCTCAGCATTTCTTAAGCTCAAGGAACTGAAGAATGGATTCAAATTTTGAGTTGCAATATTTCAAGATGCTTTGGGCAGAATAGTAAATGACCCAGGAAGTATTAAAAGGAGAGCCTGTGGTGATGAAGGAAGAAGTTCAAGCTGCTCTGAAAGAGTTGGCAAAAAAACCCCAAGACTCCAGGAATTGAGGGTATGTTGTTGTTGTTATGTGCCATCGAGTCATTTGCGACTCATAGTGACCCTATGTACAACAACCCTAAACCGTGCTCTATCCTGTGCCAATCTCATTGCCTCTGACACACCCATCCTAACTACCCCAGTCACTGAATCAATCCACCTCATAGAGGGTCTTCCCCTCCTGCGCTGTCCCTCTACTCTACCCAGCATTATGTCCCTCTCTAAAGACCTGTCTCTCCTTACAACATGTCCAAAGTATGTCAGACGAAGCCCCAGAATCCTTGCCTCCAAGGAGCAGCCTGGTTTAACCCTCTCCACGATGAATCTGTTTGTTTTATTGGCAATCCATGGTACATTCAATACTCTTCTCCAGCACCACAGCTCAAAGGCGTCAATTCTCCTTCTATCCTCCCTAGTCATTGTCCAACTCTTTGATGCATAACAAGTGATTGCAAAAACCATGGCCTGTATCAGGCACACCTTAGTCTCCAGACAGACACCGTTGCTCTTGAGTACTTTAGAGAGGTCCCTAACAGCAGACTTTCCCATCGCAATACGGTTTTTGATTTCCTGGCTACTGGTGCCAAGAGTGTTGACCGTGGAGCCGAGCAAACTGAAGCTGTGAACAATTTCAATCTCTTCGCCATCCATCCTGATGCTACCAATTGGTCCAGTGGTGAGAATTTTTGTCTTCTTGACATTGAGCCTCAGTCCATATTGAAGACTGCAGTCCTTGACCCTCTGCAGTAAGTGCATGAGGTCCTCCTCAGTTTCAGCGAGCAAGGTTGTGTCATCTGCATAACGCAGATTGTTGGTATACCAAGTGATATATTTCAACAAACAGATGCTGCCCTAGATGTACTCACCAAGTTGTACCAAGAAATCTGGAGGACAACCACCTGGCTAACTGATTGGAAGAGATCTTTATTCATTCCCATTGCAAAGGAAGGTGATCTGACAGAGTGTAGAAATTATTGAAAAATATCATTACTATCACATACAAACAAGGTTCTGCTGAAGATTATCCAAAAATGACTGCAATAGCACATCATCAAAGAACTGCCTGAAGTGCAGGCTGGGCTTAGAAGAGGCTGTAGTACTAGGGATATTTTAGCTAATGTTAGATGGATCTTGGCTGCAAGCAAGGAATACCAGAGGAATGTCTGTCTTTCATTGTTATCCAAAGAATCCCAGAACACTTGATTGTGCTATTCGAATTCTATACTTGGACCAGGAGGAAGTCATCAGAACAGAGCAAGGGAACATTGCATGGTTCAAATTGAGGAAGGGTTTACCCCAGGAATGTGTCCTATCTCCATACCTTTTCAATCTATATGCAGAACAGATTATCTGGGAGGCTGGGCTCTATGAGGAGAAATGTGGCATCAGGATTGGAGGAGGACTCATCAATAATCTGCGTTATGCAGATGACACAACCCTGCTTGCTGAAACTGAGGAGGCCCTGAAGTGCTTGCTGTAGAAAGTCAGAGATTACAGCCTCATGGATTGAGGCTCAATGTCAAGAAAACAAAGATTCTCACCACTGGGCCAATTGGCAGCATCATGATAGGATGGTGAAGAGATTACGATTGTACACAGCTTTAGTTTTCTTGGCTCCACAGTCAACACTCTTGGCACCAACAGCCAGGAAATTAAAAGATGTATTACGATAAGAAAGTCTGTGGTTATAGACCTCTCTAAACGAGTAATCAAGATCTATTAATAATAATGGGTAACTGGAATGCAGAAGTTGGGAATAAGAAGAAGGATCAGCAGTTTGAAAATATGGACAGGAATGAAGCTGGAGACAGAATTACTGAATTTTGCAAAATCAATGACTTATTCATTGCAAATACATTTTTTAAGAAACACAAATGCCAAAACAGCTATGAGATATCATCTCACTCCAGTAGGAATAGCAAGATTTAATAGAACAGCAAACATCAAATGCTGGCAAGGTTGCAGAGAAACTGGAACCCTTATTCACTGTTGGTGGGAGTATAAAATGGTACAACCACTATGGAAGGCTGTATGATGCTTTCTCAAAAAGTTGCAAATAGAAATACCATTTGACTGAGCAATTACACTACTTGGAATATACAGTAAAGAAACCATAACTGCCACCCAAGCAGGTATCTGCACACCCATATTTATTCCTATTTTGTTACAAATAGCAAAGAGTTGGAAACAACTGATGTGCCCATCAACAAACGAATGGATAAGGAAGCTGTGATATAGTCACACAATGGAATACCATGCTGCATTGAAAAGCAAGGAACTCGTGAAATATTATACAATATGGGTGACACTGGAGGGGACACATATTGCATAGGGCCACTGTTGTAAAATGGGACCGACATCAGGCTTGAGGGAAGACAGAGAAGAAGGGGATAAATAATGTATACTGCACTGAAACAGATGAGGGAGAGAACTGTTTAAAAGGGATATATGATTAGGTATCATTGTCATGACAGGGGTCCAGAATGAAGGCTGCATAGTGGAGTAGACTCTGGAGGAGGGATTGTATAATAAGGAAATAATTTTTCTTTTACTTTTCAAAGAGCAAATTGGGGTGGGGGGAGTTGGGCGGGGAGAAAAGTGCAACAATGAATGAATGGAAACCTCAAGTCTCTGTAAACTTTCATTAAAATTAATTTTAAAAAAGAAATACAAATGCAGGTTGAACACATGGATTTCACCTGATGGTATGCATAGGAATCAAATAGATTACCTCTGTGGAAAGAATCGCTGGAGAGGCTCAATATAATCAGTGAAAACTAGTCCAGGTGCTGATTGTGGAACAGACCACCAACTATTCATATGCAAGTTCAAGGTGAAGCTGAGGAAAATTAAATCAAACCACGGGAACCAAAATTTGACCTTGAGTTTATCCCCCCTGAATTTCAAAACCATCTCAGGAACAGGTTTGAGACCTTGGACATTAATGAGTGAAGACCAGGCGAGCTGTGGGAGGATATCAAGAATATCATCCAGGAAGAAGGCAAAACCTCATTACAAAGGCAGAGAAGGAAGAAAAGACCAAGATGGATGTCAGAAGAAACTCTAAAATATTGCACTGGAGCACTGAGAAGCCAAAGCAAAGGGAAGAAATCAAGATATTAAGGAGTTGAACACCAGATTTCAGAGAGTAGTAAAGGAGGACAAAGTAAAGTATTACAACTGGCTCAGCATTTCTTAAGCTCAAGGAACTGAAAAACAAATTCAAGCCCCATGTTGCAATACTTAAGGAGGCTTTGGGCAGAATATTAAATGAGGCAGGAAGCATTAAAAGAAGATGCAAAGAGTATTCAGAGTCATTGTACCAAAAGGAATTGGTGGGACAGAAGAATTTCATCAAACAACATATGAGCAAGAGCCTGTGGTAGTGAAGGACAAAATTCAAGCTGCTCTAGAAGAATTGGCTAAACACTACGTCCCAGGAATTGATGGTATACTGACTGGCATATTTCAACAAACAGATGCTGCCCTGGATGTGCTCACCAAGTTGTGCCAAGAAATCTGGAGGACTACTGCCTGGCCTACGACTGGAAGAGATCTGTATTTGTTCCCATTCCAAAGAAAGGTGATCCAACAGAATGTGGAAATTATTGAACAATAACACTGAAATCACATGCAAGTAATGTTCTGCTGAAGATCATCCCATCAACAGAGAACTGCCTCAAGTGCAGACTGGATTTAGAAGAGGTCATGGCACTATAAATATTATAGCTAATGTCAGATGGATCTTGGCTAAAAGCAGAGACTAGCAGAGAAATGTGTATCTGTGTGTTTCATTGACTGTGCAAACTGTGGCTGACTTTGAGAAGAATGGGAATCCCAGAACACTTGATTGTGCTTATGTGAAACTTATATTGGGACTAGAAGGCAATCGTCAGAATAGAGCAGGGAAACACTGCATGGTTCAAAATTGGTCAGGGTGTGCATCAAGGATGTGTCCTATCTCCCTATATTTTCAAACTATATGCAGAACAAATTATCCAGGAGGCTGGGCTCTATGAGGAGAAGTGTGCATTAGGATTGGAGGTGGACTCATCAAGATTTTGCCTTATGCAGATGACACAACACTGTTTGCTGAATCTGAGGAGGACCTGAAGCACTTGCTGCAGATGGTTAAGGATTGTAGCCTTCAGTATGGATTAAAGCTCAATATCAAGAAAACAAAGATTCTCACCCTTGGGCCGATTGGCAGCATCAAGATGGTGAAGAGATGGAGATTGTTGACAGCTTCAGTTTGCTTGGCTCTACAATCAACACTCTTGGTACCAGCAACCAGGAAATTAAAAGATGAATTGCATCAGGAAAGTCTACTGTCAGAGACCTCTCCAAAGTACAGGGAAGCAACGTTGTCCATCTGGGGACTATATTATTATTCCTATTTTGTTACAAATAGCAAAGAGTTGGAAACAACTGATGTGCCTATCAACAAACAAATGGGTAAGGAAGCTGTGGTATAGTCACACAATGGAATACCTGACACAGGCCATGGTCCTTGCCATTTCTTGCTATGCAATAGAGAGCTGGACAATGACATGGAATGATAGAAGGAGAGTTGATGCTTTTGAGCTTTGGTGCTGGAGAAGAGTATTGAATATACCATGGACTGCTAGGAAAACAAACAAGTTCGTTCTGGAGAGGGTGAAGCCAGGCTGCTCCTTGGAGGCAAGAATTCTGAAGCTTCATTTGACATACTTTGGGTATACTGCAAAGAGGGACCAGTCCTTGGAGAGGGACATCATGCTTGGGAGGGTGGAGGGACAGCACTGAAGAGGAAGACCCTCGGTGAGATGGATTGATTCAGTGACTGGGGTACTGAGCATAGGTGTGTCAGAGACAATAAGATTGGCAAGGGATAGAGCAGAGTTTAAGGCTGTTGTACATAGGGTCGCTGTGAGTTGCAAGTGACTCAACAGCAAATAACAACAACAAGAACAACAACAATATACTGAAGAGCAATGATGTCAATCTGGAGGCTAAGCTGCCCCTGGTAGGCCATGGTCTTTGCAATCACTTGCTATGCATCAGAGAGGTGGACAGTGATTAGGGAGGATGGAAGGAGAATTGATGCCTTTGAGCTGTGGTGTTAGAGAAGAGTATTGAATATACCATGGACTGCTAAGAGAATAAGCAGGTTTGTCCTGGAGAGAATGAAGCCAGGCTGCTCTTTGGAGGCAAGGATTCTGAAGCTTTGTCTGACATACTTTGGACATGTTGCAAGGAGTGACCAGTCCTTGGAGAGGGATGTCATTCTTGGGAAAATGGAGGGATAGCTCAGGAGAGTAGGAACCTCGATGAGATGGATTGATTCAGTGACTGGGGTGCTGGGGGTAGGTGTGTCAGAGACAATAAGATTGGCACAGGATAGAGAAGGATTTAGGGCTGTTGTAGATAGGGTCGCTATGAGTCACAGGCGACTTGATGTCACAGAAGAACAACTACAACATACCTTTTGGGTATTGTGAATAATGCTGCAGTGAACATTGATAAGCATACATCTGTTTGAGTCACTGCTTTTGTGCCTTGGGTGTACACTTGGGATTAAAATGGCTATATCATATGGCAATAATATTTTTTAACATCTAAAGAATAAGCAGTTTTCCACAGTGCCACCATTTTACATTCCCACCTAAAAAGTTTGAGTGTTCTTATTTCTTTCTATTCTTTTCATCATTTTAAATATTTTTTTGCTCAATATATGGACATTTTAAAACAAAGATTTATAATGATGAATTTAAAAAAATTGTCAGTGAAATAGTTTAAAAATTGGTAGAATTTTTCAGAATTGAAGGAAAGAGACCATGTAAGAGGTCATCAACCTAGGTAAACATAGGTTCATATCATAGCTTACCTTTATCAAGTTTCACAGCACAAGATGATCGTAAGGGTCAATAAGTTTCTAGAATAAAAAAAAACCCCACCCAATTATGGACCAACTAGCTCTGTATTTTTAATATAAAATCTAAAGCTAAAAGGAAATGGAAACCTGTCTCCAAAGTATCAGAAACCTCTTTATACCATAGGCTAGGCCTTCTAAGTTTGGTCCCAGTTTGTCTCTTATGAACTATACTCCCAGGTCTATTATCCACCTTGAGTTGATTTTTGTATCATGTGAGATGAAGATCCTGCTTTAGCTTTCTGCAGGTAGCAGTTCAGTTTTGCCAGAACCATTTGTTGAAGATGCTGTTGTTTCCCCAGGTTTTATTTCCTTGTTGATATCAGTTGGCCATAGATAGGTCCATTTCTGGGTTCTCAATTCTGTTCCATTGGTCTGTGTGCCTCTCATTGTAAGAGTACCATGCTGATTTGGTTATTCCCTGAGGTCAGGGAATGCTATGCATCCCACTTCATTTTTGTTTTTCAGAAGTGCTTTCCTTATTCAGGGTTTTGTTCCTCTCCAAATAAACTTGACAATGTCTTTTTTAATCTCCTTGAAAAATTGATTTGATATCAGTATGGAAGTTGCTTTAAACATGTAGTTTACATTTGGTAAGATTGTCATTTTCACTGTAATGAGTCTTCCTATCCATGTACAGGACACATTTTTCCATTTATTTAAGACTTTTTAAAAATTTTTTCTCTCAATAATATTCTGTAATTTTCTTTGTACAGGTCTTTTGTGTCTCAGGTTCATTCACAAGTATGTCTATTTGTGATTGTCTATTGTAAACAATATTGCTTTCTTGGTTTCCTTCTCTGAGTATACTTTGCTAACGTAGAGAAATCCCACTGACTTCTGGAAGTTGATCTTTTATTCTGCAACCCTACTAAATTGGTCCACTAGCTCTAACAGGTTTGGTTTTTTTTTTTAGTCCTTTGGGTTTTCTGTGTACACCCTCATATCATCTGCATTTAGCCACAGTTTCGCCATCTCTTTACAATCGACTGCATTTATTTCCTTCTGTTGTCATATTGCCCTGTCATGTACTTTCAATACAATACTGAATAAAAGTGATGACAAGTGGGCATCCTTGTGAGTTCCCTGTTAGCAATGAAAATGTTTTTAGTTTTTCTTCATTAAGAATGATATTGGCTTTTATTTTTACATATATACTTTTTACTGTGTTGAGAAAATTCTCATCTATTCGCATTTTGCTGAGTGTCTTAATGAGGAAGGGGTGTTGGATTTTGTCAAATGCCTTTTTAGTATCAGTTGCCAGGATCATATAATACTTGCTTGATTTGGCAGTGTGGTGATAATATGTTGATTGTTTTATCTATGTTGAACCATCCTTGCATACCTGTTATAAATCCCACTTGGTCATGATGAATTTTTTTTAATGTATTAATGCATGCAGCAGGAGGTAATGCAGCCGACCCTACACCACACAGGAATGAACAACTACATCTGCCAGAAGCACATAGGCCAAGACTGACACCTTCAAATTTTGGAGCACAAGACACAGGTGCGGCAGGGTATGGTGCAGGGGTAAAACACGTGCAGCAGGAGGTGATTCAGCTGACCCCGCATCACACAGGTATAGAACAACTACGTCTCCTAGAAGCCTGCAGGTCAAGGCTGACACCTGAAAATTTTGGGGCTGTTGGGCCTTTGGCCCTCAGGCCAAGAAGACAACATTATATGGCTAATCTATAGGAAACATCATCCTTCCCTGGGAAACGAATCCATTGTAACTACAGTGTAGTATACATGGAGGAGAAGAGGCCCTAAGCCACAAGCAGTCAATCCTGGAGCAGAAGTTCAAGACTCTTAAACTCAAGATGTACAGCCCACAGCAGAAGAAACTGACAGCAGCTTGAGACATTCAAAATCACAGAAGCCCAGAAAGATTGAGATATAAGGGATCACATCAAGGGCTGGATAGGGGAGATAGGTGTTGAATGGAGTAGATGGGAGTAGAAGTGAATGCTGGTGGAGCAGGGAAAGCAGTGGGTCAAGACCCATGTGACAATGGTGGGGACAACACTGAATCTATTAGTTATTTCTACAGTTGGGAAATATCTTTAATCTGCTCTGTTCCATAAAATGTTTGTCTGTTAGATAATGTTCTAAATCTGAGCATTCAAATTAAGACAGACTAAAAAGAAAGATTTGCCATCCACTTCTGGATGAAAACTGTACATACAATAGGGCACACTTAGACTAGCAGATATGGTAACTGAAGCTGAGCCCTCAAGTCTAGAAGCACAAAGAAGGAGAAACAGGTGTAAGCAGACATTAGTTATTGGAACATGCAATGTTGGAACTATGAATGTAGGGAAATTAGGTACTGTTAAGAAAGAAATGGAATGCATAAATATTGACATACTATGTATTTGTAAAATGAGACAGACTGGCATGAGACATTTGAGTCAGATTATCATATGATCTACTATGCTGGAGATGAAAATGTGAGGAAAAACGGGGTCGATTTCATAGTTGAAAAAAGTAATTTCTAGGTCCGTCTTGAAATACAGTGTTGTGAATGACAGGATAATATCCATATCCATACAAGGAAGTTAAAATATATGCACCAACAGACAGAGTCAAAATAGAGGAAACAGACATTTTCTACCAACTTTTGCAGTCGGAGTTTGATCGAACATGCAGTCCAGATGCATTAATAATAATGGGTGACTGGAATGCAAAAGTTGGCAAAGGAGAAGAAGGAAAACATGGACATGGTGACAGAAATGAAGCTGGAGAGAGAATGATAGAATTTTGTACAATCAACGACTTGTTCCTTGCAAATACATTTTATAAGAAACATGAACACAGGCTATGTGCATGTATTTCACCTGATGGTATGCATAGGAGTCAGATTGATTACATCATGGAAAGATTGCTGGAGAATCTCAATATCAGCTGTGAAAACTAGACCAGGTGCTGATTGTGGAATGGACTACTCTTATGCCAGTTCAAGCTGAAGCTGAGAAAAATTAAATCAAGTCTATGGGAACCAAAATTAGGCCTTGAGTCTATCCCACCTGAATTTCAAAGTATTTCAGGAACAGATACGAGGCCTTGAACACTAATAAGCAAAAACAAGATGAGCTATGGGAGGATATAAAGAATATCATTCATGAAGAATGCAAAAGGTCATTGCAAAGACAGAGGAGGAAGAAAAGATCAAGATGGATGTCAGAAGAATCTGAATATTGCACTAGCATGCCGAGAAACTAAAACAAAGGGAAGAAATCAAGATATTAATGAGTTGAGTAGATATCAAGGGCAGTTCCGGAAGTTGTTGTTTGTTGTTATGTGCCACCGAGTCACTTGTGACTCATAGTGACCCTATGTACAAGAGCTCTATACGCTCTTCTATCCTGTGCTAAACTAGCCATCTCAAATGCACTTATTCCCACCTCTCTAGTCACAGAATTGATCCATCTCATCAAAGGTCTATCTCTCCTTCGCCGCCCCTCCACTCTGCCAAACATGATGTCCTTCTCCAAGGACCAGTCCCTCCTTGCAACATGCCCAAAATATGTCAGATGAAGCTTCAGAATCCTTGACTCCAGGAAACATTCTGGCTTCACCCTCTCCAAGACAAACCTGTTTGTTCTCCTAGCAGTCCATGGTATATTCAACACTCTTCTCCAGCACCACAGCTCAAAGGCATCAATCCTCTTTCTATCAACCCTAGTCACTGTCCAACTCTTTGATAATGAAATGTGCAAAGAGCTGGAGTAAGAAAATCAAAGGGACTGAACTCACTCAGCATTTCTTAAGCTCAAGGAACTGTAGAACAAATTCAAGCCTTGTGTTGCAATACTTCAGGATGCTTTGGGCAGACTATTAAATGATCCAAGAAGTATAAAAAGAAGATGTAAAAAGTATACAGAGTCATTGTACCAAAACAAATTAGCATACACAGAATTTCATCAAACATCATATAATTAAGAGCCTGTGGTGATGTAGGAAGAAGTTCAAGCTTCTCTGAAAGAATTGGCAAAACACAAGGCTCCAAGAATTGAAGGCATATCAGTTGACATATTTCAACAAATAGAGGCTGCTCTGGATGTGCTCACCAAGTTGTGCCAAGAAATATGGAGGAAAACCACCTGGCAAACTGATTGGAAGAGATCTATCCCATTCCAAAGAAAGGTAACCTGACAAAGTGTAGAAATTATAGAACAATATCATTGATATCAAATGCAACGAAGATTCTGTTGAAGATTATCCAAAAATGAATGGAACAGCTCATCAACAGAGAACTGCCTGAAGTGCAGGCTGGGTTAAGAATAGGTCATAGTACTAGGTATATTATAGAAAAGGTATGGAGATAGAACACATCCCGGGTTCATACTCTTCCCAATTTTGGACCATGTAGTGTTTCCTTGCTCTGTTCTGACAACTGCCTCCTGGTCCAAGTATAGGTTTTGCATTAGCATGATCAAGTGTTCTAGGGATATTATAGAAAAGGTATGGAGATAGGACACATCCCTGGTGTACACCCTTCCATGCAGTGTTTCCTTGCTCTGTTCTGACAACTGCCTCCTCATCCAAGTATAGCTTTTGCATTAGCATAATCAAGTGTTCTGGGATTCCCATTCTTCTCAGAGTTAGCCACAGTTTTTTTGTGTCCACACAGTCAAATGCCTTTGCATAATTAATGAAACACAGATAGACATTCCTCTGGTACTCCCTACTTTCAGCCAAGATCCATCTAACATTAGCTACAATATCTCTAGTACCACGACCCCTTGTAAACCCAACCTGCACTTCTGGTAGTTCTCTGCTGATGTGCTGTTCCAATTGTTTTTGGATAATATTTAGAAAAATGTTGCTTCCATGTGATATTAATGATATTGTTTGATTATTTCCACACTCTATTGGGTCACCTTTCTTTGGAATGGGAACAAATATAGATCTCTTTCAGTCATTTGGCCAAGTGGTTCTCCTCCAGATTTCTTGACACAACTTGGTGAGTACATCTAGGGCAGCATCTGTTAGTTGAAATATGTCAATTGGTGTACCATCAATTCCTGGGGCCTTATGTTTTGTCAATTCTTTCAGAGCAGCTTGAAATTCTTCCTTCATCACCATAGGCTCTTGCTCATATGTTGTTTCATGACATTCTTCTGTATGAGGAGAAATGTGGCATCAGGATTGGAGTGGACTAATCAACAATCTGCATTATGCAGATGACACAACTCTACTTGCTGAAACTGAGGAGGGCCTGAAGTGCTTGCTGCAGAAGGTCAAGGACTGCAGCATTCAATATGGATTTAAGCTCCATATCAATAAAATGTATTCTCACCACTGGGCCAATTGGCAGCATCATGATAGATGGTGAAGAGATTGAGATAACAGTTTTAGTTTGCTTGGCTTCACAGTCAACACAGTACCAGCAGTCAGGAAATTAAAAGACCTATTGTGATGGGAAAGTCTGCTGTTAAGAGACCTCTCCAAAGTACTGGAGAGCAATGATGTCAGTCTGGAGACTAAGGTGTGCCTGATACAAGCCATGGTCTTTACAATCACTTGCTATGCCTCAGAGAGCTGGACAATGACTAGGGATGATAGAAGGAGAATTGATGTCTTTGAGCTATTGGAGAAGAGTATTGAATATACCATAGACTGCTAAGAAAATGAACAGGTTTATCCTAGAGGGGGTTAAACCAGGCTGTTCCTTGAAGGCAAGGATTCTGAAGCTTTGTCTGACATATTTTGGACATGTTGCAAGGAAGGACCAATCCTTGGAGAGTGACATCATGCTTGGGAGGGTGGAGGGACAGCACAGGAGAGGAAGACCCTCTGCGAGGTGGATTCATTCAGTGACTAGGGTAACTGGGGTGGTTGTGTTGGAGACAGTGAGATTGGCACAGGATAGAGCAGGCTTTAGAGCTGTTGTACATTAGGTCACTATGACTCACGGGCAACTCGATGGCATATAATAATAAGAACTAGGAATATTATACCTTATGTCAGATGGATCTTGGTTGAAAGCAGAGAGTATGAGAGAAGCATCTATTTGTGTTTCATTGAATATGCAAAGACATTTGACTATATATCACAGCAATCTGTGGCTGACTCTGAAAAGAATGGGAATCCCAGAACACTTGATTGTGGTTAGAGGAAACCTATACTTGGACCAGGAGACAGTTGTCAAAACAGAGCAAGGAAACACTGCATCATTCAAAATTGGGAAGGGTGTATGCCAAGGATGTGTCCTATTTCCATAACTTTTCAGTCTGCCCAACAGATTATCCAGGAGGCTGGGCTCTATGAGCAAAAATGTGGCATCAGAATTGGAGGTGGACTCATCAACAATCTATATTATGCACATGACACAACCCTGCTTGCTGAAACAGAGGAAGACCTGAAGCGCTTGCTGCAGAAGGTCAAGCATTGCAGCCTTCAATATGGATTGAAACTCAACATCGAGAAAACAGAGATTCTCACCACTGGGATTATTGGCAGCATCATGGATAGATGGTGAAGAGATTAAGATTGTTGGGGGGGGGGGAAGAAAAAAAAAAGATTGTTAACAGCTTCTGTTCTCTTGGCTCTACAATCAACACTCTTAGTACCAGCAACCAGGAAATTAAAAGACAAATTGCTTTTGGAAAGTGTGCTGTCAGAGACCTCTCCAGAGTACTGTAGAGCAACGGTGTTCTTCTGGAGACTAAAGTGAAGCTTATACATGCCATGGACTTTGCAATTACTTACTGTGCATTGGAAATCTGCACAGTGACTAGGGATGATAGATGGAGAAGTGATGCCTTTGAGCTGTGATGCTAGAGAAAAGTATTGAATATACCAGGGACTGCTAAGGGAACAAAGTTTCATCCTGGGGATGGCGAAGCTAGGCTGCTCCTGTGTGGCAAGGATTCTGAAGCTTCGTCTCACATACTTTGGACATGTTGCAAGGTGGCATCAGTCTTTGGAGAGAGACGTCATGCTTAGGAGAGTGGAGGTACAGTGCAAGAGGGGAAGACCCTTCATGAGATGGATTGATTCAGTGACTGGGGTAATTGTTAATGGTTAATGTATCAGACATAATAAGATTGGCACAGGTTAGACCAGGATTTAGGGCTGTTGTTCAGGTTGCTATGACTTGCAGGCTACTCGACTGGCACATAACAACAACATTAGATTCTATTAGCTAGGACTTTGTTAATAAATTTACATCTATGTTCACGAGATACTGGTATGCCATTTTCTATTTTGGTAATATCTTTGCCTGGTTTTAATATTAAGGTTGTGCTAATTTCATAGAGTGTCTCTGGGAGTGTTCTTTCTTTTTCATTTAAATAGAATTGGAGATAAATGTTCTCTGAATGTTTGGCAGAATTCAGTCACGAAGCCATGTGCTCCAAGACTATTTTGTTGGGGAGTCTTTTTTTATGACCTGCTCAATTTTTAAAATTTATTATTGATTGATTGATTGTGATGTATCTGTTTAAGTGTTCTACTACATCTGTCTATCTGTGCCAATCTTGGTAGGGCTCGAGTTTCAAGGAATGTGTCCATTTCCTCTAGGTTTTCAAATGTATCGATTTAATTCCATGTAGTTCTGTGGTTATGTAACTCCTGTAATTTCTGATTTATATATGTGTTTTGTGTGTGCACTCTCTCTCCTACTCCCCTTTTGTTAAGTTTGCCAATAGTTTATCAATTTTCTTGATCCTTTCGAAAAACCAGCTCTCCTGGTCTTATTGATGGTTTCAATTGTTTTTCAGTTTTCTATCTCAGTGACTTCAACTCTTGTCCTTATAATTCCCTCTCTTCTAGATGCTATGGGACTAGATTGTTGTTCTTTTTATATTTGATGGAAGTGCTAAGTTGGATCACTCACTTTCTTCATTTTTTTATGTATTTTCCTACTGATATAAACTTCCCCCTGAGGTTGTTTTGGTATGTTGTATTTTCTTTATCATAAGTTTAGAGGAAAGTTTATTTCATTCATTATTTCTTCTACAACCCAATTGTGTTCTAGCAGGGTATTATTCAGCTTCCGCATGAATGATTTTATAAGCTTTATCTTCTTGTCTGTAATTTTTAGTGTTATGGCATTATGATCTATGATACTTTGTATTATTTCAGTGTGTGTGTGTGTGTGTGTGTGTGTGTGTGCGCGCGCGTGCGCTGTGTTTTTGTTTTTTAATTTGTTGAGGTTTGCTTCATACTCTAATATGTGATCAGTTCTGGAGAATGTAGTATGTGCACTTGAGACGAAAGTCAATTGACTTTTAGGTACTCATCCATTAAGGTCAAGTTGGCTTTATATATAGTTTAGATCTTCTGCATCTTTTTAAAGTTTCGTGTGTGTGTGTGTGTGTGTATGTATGTTTGGTTTTTTTGGTTTTGTTTGTTTTTGGGGTTTTTTCCCTTGCTGTGTACTGTCAAATTTGACCCATGTGGCACAGAAGTGATTGCCCCTCCTTCTCGAGTGGAGCATCTGGTGGATTCAGACTGCACCTTTGGGATTATAGCACAGCTTCTTCCCACTAGGCTACCAGAGCTCCCTTGTTAAGTTTCTTTTGAGTTAACATGTCCTTTGATGAGAAGTGAGTGTTAAAGTCTCCTACGACTATTGTGGTGCTTTTTATTTCTTCAGTTCTGTTAACCATAGGTTTATGTATTTTGTAGATCTATTATTTAGTGCATAGATGTTTACCAAAGTTATGTCCTCTTGATCTCCTGTAACTTTAATCATTATATAGTGCCTTTCCTTATCTTTTATGGTGGTTTTCATCCTGAAGTCAGTTTTATCAGAGATTAGTATTGCTACTCCTGCTTTTTTGTGGATGCCATTTGCTTGATATAGTTTTTCCCAGCCTTTGACTTAAAGTGTAACTTTCTCTGTTTCTTAGTGTCTTGGAAACAACATATTGATAGGCTTTGGTGTTTTTATTTTATCTATTCTGCTACTCATCTCTTGATTGGGGCATCTAATCCACTCACATTAAGTATTATTATTGATAGGTCTGGTTTTATCATTGCCATTTGTTGCTTTTGGTTACTATGGATTCATCCACTTTCCTTTGGTGTCTCTGTTTGAAGGACTTCCCTTAACACGTTGCTGCAAATGATGGCAAATGTGTTTCTAAGCATGGTTGTCAATTTGAAGAGTGTGCGGCAACATGTTAAAAGTTCTTGTAGATTTGGTCTTGTTTTCACAGACTCCTTAAGTTTCTTCTTTTCTGCCAAGGATCTAATTTCTCCTTCCTATTTGTTGGAGAGCTTTGAAGGGTGCAGTATCCTCAGTTGACAGTTGTTTTCTTTCAACTTTCTGTATTTGCCATTCTATTGTCTTCTTGCTTCTATAGTTTCTGCTGAGAAATCAAGACATAATCTAATTGCTTTTCCTTTTAGTATTCTATCCTCATCTTTTATTTTGGAGAATTTGACTATGACATATCTTGTTTTTCTTTCTGGGTGTAGTCTGTTTGATGCCCAGTAAGATTCCTGAATGTGGATTTCCTTGTTCTTCATAATACCTGGGAACTTTTCTTCTTGTAGCTTTTCCAGAATTTTCTCAGTAATTTCCCAGTTCCTCACATATTCTGGAATTCCAGTCATACATATATTGTTCCTTTTGATGTTATCCCACATGATTTTAATGTTTTGATTTTAATATTCTGGATTGCATTTTCATGCATTTATGTTATTTCAAGTACTGTGTTAGCTGTACCCTCTCTATTTTGTGATTATTTTTTAAGTTCTTGTAACCTCTTTATGTACAGTTTCCATTGTGTTCTCCAACTTTTGCATTTTCTTCTAGAACTGTGCAAGTTCCTCCTCATTGATAAATTTCTTATGGCTCCCTGTCACTGGAGTATTTGCTGTCTTAATGGCTTCCATTGTCTTTTCTATCATTTGCACCTTCTGTAGCTTTCAAATATCCTGCATCAGTATATTTCTTCTGGTTCTTTACCTCTAGGGTATTCCCTTTATGTGTCTTCCATTGTTCCTTCCATTATTTATACTTCATTCTGAAGCTATTTGATTGCCTCTATATCAATATATATCTTCTGCCTTCCTGACTCTGGGATATTCATTGGATCTTCATTATGCTCTGCTGCTTTTGGAAAAGGCTTAATAATTTTTACACAGTGTTTGAAGCTTACTACTACATTCTTGTTATTATGTCCCTTTGCATCAGCTACAACTATTAGTGACCCTATGCACATTAGCTCTGAATCCTGCTTTATCCTGAACCAATCTCACTCTGTCACACCTACCCTCATTACCCCAGTTATTGTGTCAATCCATCTCATTCAGGGTCTTCCTCTTCTACACTGTCTCTTGATCTTTCAAAGCATGATATCCTTCTCTAAAGACTGGTTCCTCCTAGCTACATGGCCAAAGTATGTCAGACAAAGCTTCAAAATCCTTGCCTCCAAAGAGCAGCTTAGTTTTACCCTCTCCAGGACAGACAGTACACCTACAGGGCCTCCATGAGAAAAAGACTGAACCCAATCACTAAATAGACAAAAGACATGGAAAGACTTCTTAAAATTTTATTAATTTTAATGAACATTTACAGAGATTCTGAATTTCCATTCATTCATTGTTGTACTTTTCTCCCTGCCCAGCCTCCCCCCCCCCAAGTTAGTTCTTCTCTTTGAAAAGCAAAAGAAAAATTCCTTCTTTGGTATAGAATCCCCCTGCACCCCTCCCACCACCCCAAGTACACTCCACTATGCAACCTTAATTCTGGACTCTTGTGATAACCATAATACCCTATCATATATTGCTTTTAAATTATTCTCTCCCTCAACTGTTTCAATGCAGTATACATAATTTAGCCAGTTTTTCTGTCTTACCCCAACCCTGATGTCAGTCCAATTCTGCAACAGTGGCACCATGCAGTGTTTGTCCATTTGTGACTGAGACATTTCACTCAGTATAATGTCCTCCAGGGTCACCCATTTTGAATAATATTGCATGAGTTCCTTGTTTTTCAATGCAGCGTAGTATTCCATTATGTGAATATACCACAGCTTCTCTATCTATTTGTTCATGGGCACCTTGGTTGTTTCCAACACCTTGCTATTGTGAACAAAGCCGCGGTAAACATGGGCATGTATATATCTGCTTGTATGTCAGTTATGGTTTCTTTGGGGTATATTCCCAGAAGTGAAATTGCTGGGTCAAATAGTATCTCTATTTGCAACTTTTTGAGAAAGCCATACCGCCTTCCACAGTGGTTGCACCATTTTATACTCCCACCAACAGTGAATAAGGGTTCCAGTTTCTCCACAACCTCACCAGCATTTGTTGCTTGGCTGTTCTGTTAAATTTTTCTGTTCTCACTAGGGTGAGATGATATCTCATAGTTGTTTTGATTTGCATCTCTCTTAGTGCTAAGGATTTTGAACATTTCTTCACGTGCTTGTTAGCCATCTGAATGTTGTCTTCGGTTACATGCCTGTTCATATCCTGTGCCCATTTTTCTATTGGATTATTTACCTTTATCTTGTTGTGGTGCTCAAGTATTTCATAAATTCTGGATATAAGTCCCTTATCTGACATGTCATTCCCAAATACTTTTTCCCAGTCTGTGGCTTCCCTTTTTAACCTGTTGGAGAAGTTTTTGGATGTGCATAGGGATTTGATTCTTAGGTCCCATTCATCTATTTTATCTTCTCCTGGTTGTAGATTGGAAAGACTTTTTATAGAGGAAGACATTCAGATGGCCAGCATCGGAAGAGATGCTCAAAATCATTGGCAGTAAGAAAGATACAAATCCAAACTACAGTGAGATACTGTCTCACCCCACCAACAGTGGCCAAGTTTACTAGGTCAGTAAGCAATAAATGGTGGAAAGGATATGGAGAGGTTGGAACTTTCATATACTGTTGGTGACACTGTAAAATGGTATAACCTCTGTAGAAGGCAGTTTGACATTGACTAAAAAAGCAAAAATAGAATCTCCATATGACCCAGCTATTACATTGCTAGGAATATACCCTAAGGAAAATAGAACTGAGACACAAACAGAGATTTGTACAATAATGTTCATAGCAGTGTTATCTACAACAGCAAGAAAATGGAAACAGACCAAATGTCCATCAACAAAAGAATGGATTGGGAAACTGTGGTACATTCACATGATGGAAAATCATGCAGCACTCAGAAACGAAGATTTAAAAAATACTACATTACATGGAAGAGGCTAGAAAACATTATGCTGAGTGAAGTAACTCAATCTCATAAAGATTGATTTCTCCTCTCTCCTCCTCCATTCTCCTCTTCGCCTCCTTTCTTCTCCTCCCCCTTTTTCTTTCCCCCCTTTCACCTCCTCCTCCCCCCTTTCTCTTTATCCTCCCCCTTTCTCCTCCTCTGCCTTTCTCTTCTTCCTTCCCCCTTTCTCCTCCTTCCCTTTCTCTCCTTCTCTTCCCTTTTTCCTCCTCCTCCTCTCCCTTTTTCCTCCTCCTCCTGCCCTTTTCTCCTCCTCTACTCCTTTCTCCTTTTCCTCCCCCCTTTTCCCTCCTCCTTTCCCGTTCTTCTCCTCTTCCCTTTTCCTCTTCCTCTGTCCTTTCTCCTCCTCCCCCTCCTTTTCCCTCCTCCTCCTGCTGTTTCTCCTCTTCCTCTCCCTCCTCCTCCTACTCTCTTCCACCTTCTCCCCCCTTCTCCTCTTCCTTCTTCCCCCTTTCTCCTCCTCCTTCTCCCCTTCTCCTCCTGCTTCCTTTTCCTCCTCCTCCCCCTTTCTTCTCTGCCTACCCCTTTCTCCTTCTCCTCCCCATTTCTCCTCCTCCTCCCTTTCTCCTCCCCTTTTCTTCTCCTCCTCCTTCCACCACTTTTCTCCTCTTCCTCCCTTTTTCCTCAGCCTTCCCTTCTGCTTCCCCCTCCCCTCCCTACTTTCCTCCTACTCCTCTCCCTCCCCTTCCCCTCCTCACCCCCCCACCTTGTGACCTGAATGCTGCTCAGTCAATTTAGAAGACCAACTGTGCCCTCAGCAAGTTCCTCTTCCATCCAGTGGGCTGCTTTAGATCATATCCTCTAGAAACTAGAGTTGCCATGAGCTTGTTGAATGTCCATCCCTGTGCTATATCTCCTGAGAGCTCTGAATGTGGGGGAGAAGCTTCCTCTAATTTTCTCAATTTCCTTTCTTATCTACTATCCATGGCTTTCGAGGAATACATGCTATCTGCAATTACTATTTCTGTAATGTTTCTATTTTATTTCATTAGTTAGCCATATTTCATTGCTTCATTATTCGTTATGCACCCACATTTCATTATTAACATAGCTACGTTCCAAACACTAAGTTCTTACATAAAATGAACTTTACATTAGAAAAATAGGTGATTGTATCATTAAAATAATTTACAAATTGTCTTATTACAGAACTGTCAAATAACTGAGACTCATGAACTTACAAAACCAGAAAGTCCTACTCCTACCAAAGAGATCTGACATAAAAAGATATTGTGTGATCTCATGTGTATGAGATTCTGAAACAAGCAAAACTGTAATGACAATAAGCAAATCAGCATGTTGAGGGAGGATTTCTGAAGCTGTAAATTACAATTTGGGATGTGAAGTGGGAGGAGAAAGGGTGAGGAGAATTTGGAGATTGAGGGGGTGGAGAAATGGGAGATAAAGGGAAAGGAAAAGTCAGCACCTGTCCTGGTTTTGACTGCTAACACTGACCTTTGCCAATAAATCCTTCCACAAACGTAGTCAATCTGATTCCTGTGAGCTGCTTTCAGGGAAGGTACATGTGTAAAGTCACTGTGTTTTTTTTTTAACTTATTTGTGCTGAATAAATCATTGAGAGTATCAAACTTTATCATTTGGTTTCAATTACCAAGTCTATACTTTCTGACAACCATTCCTTCTTTATTGTTTCCAACTTTTGCATTCCCATCAAAAAAGTCTGACTTTCCTCCTGAGAGGAGAAGGGGGAAGAGAAAAAAGTAAGAAAGAAAGAAAAAAAATTTTATCAAGGCCATATTGTCTACTACCAATCCTTCTGCTTTGTTTCCAACTTTTGCATTCCAGACACCAATTCTAATTAATACATTTGAGTTGCATTTTTTATTGATTTAAATCCCAAAAGTTTTTAGAAGTCCTCAATTTCTCCATCATTGACTTTAGCATTTGGTGTGTATAATTGAATAATAGTTGTATTTACATGTCTTCTGTGTATGAGAATCAATAGTTGCCCATCTCTCACAGCGTTGTACTTCAGGATAGATCTTGAACTGCAGTGATGAATGTGATGTGATCCCTCTTCAATTTGTCATTTCTGGTATAGTACATCATGTACTGATTTAAAAGGACCAACACCAGTCAATCTCAACTTACTAATGCTTATGATATTGATCTTTAGGCATTGATTTTTTTTTTTTTGGTGCATGTACCGTCAAATCAGATCTGACTGGTACGGGAGGAAATTGTCCCTCCTTCTCCGGCAGAGCATCTGGTGGATTCAAACTGTATACCTTTGGGATTGCAGTACAGCTTCTTGCCACTAAGCCACCAGAGCTCCCCTTAGGCATTGATTTTTAAAAAATTTTCTAGATTCATACTTTACACATTGTATGTTCCAAATATCAATTAATTCCTCCTGCATAGAAGGTGATTTTTCACCATGAAACCAATACTGTCTCATATTTGATACACTCTATAAAAGAGCAATCCTTCTCTTTCCAAATTCTGACACTCTTCATGCAATAATAACAAGCTTTACTTTTGTCTCTAGCACAAATCATCATCTTAGTGCATCTATATGTTTGTTGTTGTTGTTAATGGTCATGTAATTGAGTACGACTTATAGTAAACCTATGAACAAAAGATCTGAACCCAGTCCTGTCCTGCTCCACCTTCACCCTTTCTGACACACAAGAGCCCATTGCAGCAGTCACTGTGTTAATCCACCTGGTTGAGGATCTTCTTCTCCTTCACTGACTCTCCACCCTTCCCAACATCATGTCCCTCCCTCTCCGAGGAACAGCACCTCCTAGCAATGTCCATAGTATGTGAGGTGGAGCCTTATCATTCTTGCCTGCAAAGAGCACTCTGGCCGCACCCTCTCCAAGACATATCTGTTCATTCTTTTGGCAATCCATGGGATGGTCGGTGCTTTCCTACCACAGCTCAAAGACATCAATTCTTTTTCTGTCATCACTATCCATTTTCCAGGTCTCAGATGCATAGCTAGTAATCGGAAAGACCATGGCCTGAATCAGATGCACCTTAGGCCTCAAACTGACATCACTACTACTCAATAAATTGGAAAGCTCTCTAACTGCACATTTTCCCAGTGCAATGTGTCTTCTTATTTCCTGACTGCTTGAACCAAGGGTGTTAATTGTGGACCCAAGCAAGATGAAGCTGTTGAAAGTTTCAATTGCTTCTCCATCCATCATGACATGGCCTATTTATTAAGGAGCTGGAAGGGCAAAAGCCATACATTTTGTATGCTCAAAAGAACAAAAACCATGCCTTGTAATTAAAGAAAGGCACACTCCAGATTTGGGCAAATTTCCTAACACTGCCTCCATGACTCCAAGAAAATGGGAAGCCTCTAGGAGAAACACTGAAGAAATGTCATCCCATATGGCTTCAATGTCTAGGCAGTTAATGTGCTCTACCTAGATCAGATCTAAAAATAACAGACAACGCAGGGTTGAGAACACAGACTTAGAAGTCACAGATCTTTTACATTCATGTTAATAGATAACACCAGCTGAGAAGGTCTTGTTTTCTTTTTTAGCTTTGGTTCTTTTTTTAAAAAAATTATTTTGTTAATTTTAATGAACATTTACAGAGATTTTGCATTTCAATTCATTCATTCTTGCACTATTTTCTCTACCCTCTCCCCACAGTTAGTTCTTTTGTTTTTTTTTCCTTTCCCTTGAAAGTCTGTTTTAATTGTCCCATTGCCACAGTGCTTGTCAAAAACCAGTTTTAATTAATCTCCTTTGTCAGCGTGTCCTTTGCCATTCCCTATCACTCCTCCCTGAAAGAGATTTCACCCTGATCCATAAGGAAAAGGGGACAGGGCCCCTTTGGCAATAGCAAACATGTAGACTACTGTGGAGATTGATTTTGGAATTTAGATGCACTATTATCAATTGTGCTTACCCATACATGTTCATATCCTTGAAGATGCATCATGGGACTGTTGCAGCCTAGAAGACACAAATTTAACAAGTTAAAAGTACATGTGTCACAAATTAAAAGCAATACTATTCAAGTAGAGGTTCTAACAGTGGCACAAATCAAGTTACAGAGGGAAGGTTGTTGTTATGTGCCGCCGAGTCGTTTGCAACTCATAGTGACCCTATGTACAACAGCCCTAAACCCTGCTCTACCCTGTGCCAATCTCATTGCCTC
>NW_006400280.1:412734-419823 GCF_000299155.1 Elephantulus edwardii
TATAGTTTTTCATAGTACTCTAATGTTAACGTTTTTATTTTAGTTGGGTCTGTTGTGATGTTGCCTGATTCATCGCTTATTCACATTATTTGTGTCTTCTCCTTTTCTTTTGTGAGTTTTGCTAGTGGTTTATCGAGAATGAACTCCTAGTTTTGCTGATAGAATCAATTGTTTTTCGGTTTTCTATTTCATTTATTTCTGCTCTAGTTTTTATAATTTCATTTTTTTAAAAGGGTGTTGGGTTTTCTTACTGTTCTTTTTCAATTTACTGGAGATATTGGGTTAGAGAGTCAATAGTCTGTTTTTTCCTGTCTTTTGATGTGTTTGCTTATTGCTGTAAATTGACCTCTGATTACTTCTTTGGCAGTTTCCCAGAGGTTTTGGGAAGTGGTGTTTTCATTGTCATTTGTGTCAACAAACTTTTTAATTTCATTTTTTATTTCTTCTAGTACCCAGTCATGTTCAAGCAAGGTGTTGTTCAGCTTCCAAAGGTATGGTTTTTTCCCCCCCTCCTTTATCGTCCTATTATTAATTTCTAATTTTGTAGCATTGTGGTCTGAAAAGATTGCTTGTATTATTTCTAAGTTTTTTAATTCACTGATGCTTGCCCTGTGACTTAGAATGTGGTTTAATCTAGAGAATGTTCCATGCACATTGGAGAAGGTATACTGTGCTTTTTTTTGGTGCATTAGCCTATAAATATCTATGAGGTCAAGTCGGTTTATTGTGTGGTTTAATTCTTCAGTATCTCTGTTAAGTTTTTTTCTGGTAGTTCTATCTTTTCTTGAGAGGGATGTATTGAAGTCTCTGAACACTATAGTAGTGTTTTCTATTTTCTTTTTCAGTTTTGTTAATGTATGTTTTATGTATTTTGCTGGTCTTTCATTTGGTGCATCGATATTTATTATTCATATATCCTCTTGTTCTATTGACACTTTCAGCATTATGTAGTGACCTTCCTTGTCCTTTGTGATGGTTTTTACATTGATACTTATTTTATCAGAGATTAATATGGCTACTCCTGCTTTTTTCTGGTTGCCATTTGCTTGGTGTATTTTCCCCCACCCTTTTATTTTTAGCCTGTGTTTATCTTCATGTTTCAGGTGTGTCTCTTGTAGACAACATATTAATGGATTTTGGTTTGTTTTTTTTTTTTCTTCTAATCTGCTGCTCTCTTTCTCTTCAGTGGTGCATTTAAACCATTCACGTTCACTGTGACTATTGAGAGGCTAGGTTTTATTGCTATCATTGTGTTGAGTTCTTTTTGGTGTTGTTGCTAGTTACTTTGGACCATGCAGCTTTCTGTGGTATGTCTGTAAGAAGGACATCTCTGAGTCTCTTCTGCAATGCTGTTCTTGTTTTTCCAAACTCTTAGGTTCTACTTTTCTGTGAATATCTTGATCTGTCCTTCATATTTGATGGATAATTTTGCTGGGTATAGTATTCTTGATTGACAGTTGTGTTCTTTGAGTGTTTGATATATGTCCTTCCACTCTCTTCTTGCCTGCATGGTTTCTGCTGATAAATCGGCACTTAATCGTATCTGTTCTCCCTTATAGGTTACTCTTTGTTTCTCCCTTGCAGCTTTCAGGATTCTCTCCTTGTCTTTGGTTCTGGCAAATTTAACTATGATATGCCTTGATGTTTTTCTTTTGGGGTCTAATCTATATGGTGTTTGATGAGCTTCCTGAATACATATTCTCTTGTTCTTCATTATGCCTGGAAAGTTTTCATCTAATAATTCTTACACAACTTTTTTCAGTGCCTTTACTTGCTTCTTCCTTTTCTGGGATTCCAATGATGTGCATGTTATTTCTCTTGATGGTGTCCCACATTATTATTAGGTTTTCTTCTTTTTTCTTCTTTTATGAGTCTGCTCTTTGCTCTAAGAGATCAGTGGTGACAATTCTGTCTTCAATTTCACTGGTTCTGTGTTCCATCTCGTCAACTCTACTCATGTGTCCCTCCATCATGTTGACAGCCTCTAAAACATTGGACCTTATATTTTGAATAGTGGATTCTTGTTTTTCCATTTAATGCCTCATTTGTTTTCTCTACAATGTTCTGCTTTGGTTTTTTTAGGCCCTCCTGGTTTTGCTTGTAGTATCCTGTAATTCATCAAGTTTGTCTTTCATCCATTGCAAATATTCAATCATTGTTCTTTTAAATTCTGTGTCAGAAAGTTCCATCAGACTTTCTGGCTTCAGGAAATCCACTGATACTGTGTCACCCTTTGAGGGTAACATCTTGCTTTGCTCTTGTGTATTGTGTGGAATAGTTTGCTTTCTTCAAGACATTGATATGTTCTTGATCTGAAGACAATGCTCTTAAGATCAGTTGGGCAGCTACCTCACTTGTATGTTTCTCTGAACTTCTGACTTCAGGGCAATGTCAGTTCAGAGACTGTGAGGGCAATCTCTTGTTGGTAAGACAGGTCTAGGTGCTCCCAATTAAAGGCAAGTTGATTGCCCAGACGTGTAGGCACCCGTGTGGAGCCAAATGGGTTGAGGCAAGCACAGGTTTGGGTTGATGGCAAGGGTAGGTCAAACACATGGGGGACCTTGCTCAAACCTCTGCTGTCTGAGTGTGCTCATGATTGGGGTCCCTACTCAAATTCCCACTGTCCATTTCCCACCCAGTGGTTTTCTCAGTCTTACCTGCCCGGTGGCACTTACGCAGGTGCCCTCACACAACACCACTGGCTCCAGCAGGGTCCTGGATCCAACAGGACTAGAAAAGTCAAGGTCAAATTCCCACCGACCCACTAGCCTCTGGCTGGTCTGCAGAGTCCACAAAAGCCAGCCAGTGGCTGGCTCATTTCTGGGCAGTCAGTGTGGCCCAAGAAAGCTTGGCCAAATTCCCCACCAGTGGGCACGCCCTTGGGTGCTCTCTCAAGTGATCAACAATGGCCCAGAAAACCCAGTCAGGATCCTAACGGCCTTTCTCCTGCCAGATTAGTTCCACAGCAGCTTGGCTGGTAGCTCTGGGTGATGGCTGGATCCATGGTGGTTCCCTCGGGTCACAGGGCTGTGGTGGGGGCTGAGGTGCACGGTTGTGGAGCTGCAAGGGGGCAGTGGGGGAAGGGGGAGGAAGCAAGGGGCTGTGAAGAGGGGTGCAGGAGCACAGGGCTTGAACACTACCACTAGGAGGCAGTGGGCAGGGCTTGAGCGCTGCTGGGGGTTTATGCAGTGGCATCCTGCATTGTGGGGTCATGCAGGTGCATGCTGCAGGAGGATCACACAGGGTAGCTGTCCCTCCTCTGGGGTCACACGGTTAGTGGTGGTTGCTCCTCTGGGGTTCCATGGTGGCTGTCAGACAGTTGCTCCTCCCGGGTCTCTTAGAAGCTGGGGGCTTGCAGTTGCTCCTCTGGAGTTGCAGGGTGGCAGGCAGTTGCTCCCTACTTGCCCCTGGTGGGTGGGTTTCACAGTGGCTTGGCTGGTGTCTTTTGGCTGGGACACAGCTGTCCTGTGTGTGGTTGAAAATCCAGCTCTCCGGCTGGTGCTGGGCTCCGGCTGGTGCTGGGCTCTGGCTGGCACTGGGCTCCGGCTGGCTTGAAGGTCTTGTTCTTCAGCACAATGTATTGTTTATAAGGTCACTGAAGTTTCAAAATTACAACAAAGTTTAGTTTTCCTCTCAAAAAAATGACTAAAATAACTGTTTTCATATTTGTTTCTAAACAAATTTTACAGATGCTTAAAAGGCAAGGCCTGTAAAAGAGATGTGTAGTTAAAGACATTTAATCCAAGAGAGAAATAAATTTGAAGGTATCCTACAGTGAATACCAATACTAATAAAAGCTGCCATATCAACTCTCTTTCATTTCTAGCAGAACTATCTCAAATAAGGCAGCCGTTCTTGGGCTCCTTGTTGAGTTTTCTAACTTAGCACTTTTAAAAATAAAGCTATAAAAGAGCAACACTACCACATTACCACCTTAATGAAAATGTAAAACATTATTAGGAGAAATGAAAATCATGTATATTTCAGTAACAATTAGCCCACCACAAACTCTGTGCTTCAGTGAGGAAAAGGTGGTAGGTGCTCAGAAAATAGAATTACTAATATCTTTATTAATACTTAACTTTAAACAACCCAAATTTATACCAGATATTCATGAGCAATGTCATGACTTCATCATGCCTGCTAAAGCAAATTCCCTTTTTAAGCCATTTTGGCTGCATGCCACACAAAACTGCTGGTTGAAAACCTAGGTGAGTGGGAATCTTTTTTTTTCTCTTGATATTGAGATGCAATCCATACTGAAAACTGCATTCCTTGATCTTCTGCAATAAGTGCTTCAAGTCTTCCTCAATTTCAGCAAGTAAAGGTTGTGTCATCTGCATAACTCACATTATGGATGAGTCTCCCTCTAATCCTGATGTCACATTCCTCTTCACAATGTCCAGCTTCTCGGATAACTTGCTCAGCATATAGATTGAACAGGTTTGGAAATGGGATACAACCTGATGCACTCCCTTTTCAATTCCAAACCATGCAGTGCTCTCCTGCTCTTTTTGCACAACACCCTCCTGATCCAGCTATCAGTTCCACATTAGCACAATCACGTGCTTTGGGATTTGCATTCTTCTCAATGTCAGCCACAACTTGTCTTGATACACACACTCAAAAGACTTTGCATAGTCAATAAAGGCCTTATGTTCAGCCAGGATCCATCTCACATCAGCAATGATATCCCTTGTGCCATGGCCTCTTCTAAATCCACTTGAACTTCTGGCAATTCCCTATCTATGCACTCCTGCAGCTATTTTTGAATTATTTTCATCAGTATTTTGCTTATATGTTATATCAATGATATTGTTTGATAATTTCCACATTCGGTTGGATCACCTTCCTTGGGAATGGGAACAAATTTGGACCTCTTCTAATCTGTTGGCCAGACAGCCATCCTCCAAATTTCCTGACATAGACTGGTGCATGCATCCAAGGCTGCATCTAATTCATTGAAACAAGTCAATTGGTATCCTATCAATTCCTGGGCTCTTATTTTTTGCCAATGCCTTTAATGTAGCTTCTACTTCCTCTTTCATTACTATCGGCTGCTGTTCATATGGTAGTTCCTGAAATTTTTCTGTGTCAATCAATTCTTTCTGGTACAGTGATTCTGTGTATTCCCTCCATTTTCTTTTGATGCTTTCTGGGTCATTCAAGATATTGCCCATAGCATCTTTAAATATTGAGAAATGAGGCTTAAATTTGTTTTTAATTTCTTTCAGCTTGGGATATGCAGAGTGAGTTCTTCCCTTTTTATTCTCCAATTCCAGCTCTCTGCACATTCCATTGTAATACCTTGCTCTGTTCGCCCGAGCTACCCTTTGAAATCATCTGTTCAGCTCTTTCAGTTTGACATTTTCCCTTTAGATTTGGCCTCTTGACACTCGAGTGAAATCTTTAGAGTCTTTTCTGACATCCATTTTGATATTTTTCATTCTCCTCTGTTTTTGTAATGACCTTTTGCTTTCTTCATGGAAGATATCCTTGACATCATCCCCCAACTCATCTGGTCTTCTATCATTGATATTCAAGGCCTCAAACTTACTCTTAAGATGATAATGAACTTCAGATGGAATTGATTCTTATTTTAACTTTCTTCAGCCTCAATTTGAACTTGCATATGAGTAATTTATGATCCGACCCATGGTCTAACCCTGGCCCAATTTTGACTTCTGATATTGAGCTTCTCCAACTATTTCTTCAACAAATGTAGTCAATCTGATTCCTATGCATCCTATCAAGTGAAATCCACGTGTAAAGTCAGTCATCTTTTGTGTCTTTAGAAAATGTATTTGCAATGAATAAATAATTGTAAATACAAAATTCAATCATTTCATTTCCAGCATCATTTCTATCACCAAGCCCATGTATTCCAACTATTGTTCCTTCTTCACTGTCTCCTACTTTTGCATTCCACTCACTAATTATCATTAACACATCCTGATTGCATGCTAGGTCAATTTCAGACTGCAAAACTTGATAAAAATTCTCAGTTTCTTCCTCTTTGCCTCTAGATACAAGAGCATATATTTGAATAATAGTCGTATTAACATGTCTTCCTTGTATGCCTATGGATATTATCCTGTCACTCACAACATTGTATTTCAGGATAGGTAAGCATCTCTAAAATGTAAGGTTCATGATGGTAGGGATTGTTATTGACCAGGTCCCCAGCACCAATAAATTGGATAAATTCATGCGTTTATACTTCCATTAGCAGTTTATAAACCCATTTTATTAACTCATTTTGAAGAAGTTTTACAAGTATATTATGTCATATAAGTATGTCCTTATAGAAAGAAATTCTATATATGAATTAAAATAAACATTTAAAACTTTTTTGTTTTTGTTTTACACCAAACAAAAGGTATGCAACAGAATTCTTAAAGTAATACTTAAAGTTTTAGAGAATTTGAAGCACATAATGATTGGCCACCCACTTCTGAAACAGCAGGCCTCTGAAAACCCTATGCACAACAGAACACACGCAGACTAACAGAAAGGGCAACCTAAGTAGAACTTTCAAGTATGGAAATACAAAAGAGGACGAACAGTTGTAAGCAGACCTTAGTGACTGGAACATGGAATGTGAGAATCATGAATGTAGGAAAATTAGAAATTGTTAAGAAAGAGATGGAACGCATAAATATTGACATATTAAGCATTGGAGAGATGAGATGGACTGGCATGGGGCATTTTGAGTCAGATGACCATATGATATATTACTCTGGAGATGAAAAGACAAGGAAAAATGGGGTTGCCTTCATAGTAAAAAAAGTTATTTCTAGATACATCTTGAAGTACAACACCATGAGTGACAGGATGAAGAAGAAATAGATGATTTCTACCAACTTTTACAGTCGGAAATACATCGAACATGCAATCAAGATGCATTGATAATAATGGGCGACTGGAACGCAAAAGTTGGGAACAGAGAAGAAGAATCAGTACTTGGAAAACATGGGCTTGGTGACAGGAATGAAGCTGGAGATAGAATGATTGAATTTTGTACAATCAATGACTTATTCATTGAAAATACATTTTATAAGAGACACACACGCAGGTTATACACATGGA
>NW_006400280.1:421823-437134 GCF_000299155.1 Elephantulus edwardii
GGTCCTTGGAGAGGGACATCATGCTTGGGAGGGTGGAGGGATGGTGCAAGAGGGGAAGACCCTCAATGAGATGGATTGATTCGGTGACTGGGGTAATCGCGATGGGTGTGTCAGTGGCAGTGCGGTTGGCGCAGGATAGAGCAGGGGCTAATGCTGTTGTGCATAGGGTCGCTATGAGCCGCAAACAGCTCAACGGCACATAACAACAACAACAACAACAATAGATTTGCCAAATTCTGCAGCATTCTCATTCTCCCCTGCTAACATTTACATACTTCTGTGCTGGTGAACCCCTTCATCTCATTGTCCAACATTTCTAGCAATGGCAGTGAAGGTGTTCCAGCTGTTTGGAATCTTTCTGATACTGCTCTCTCCAAGGATCCTCTCCTTCAATTCTTTTATCAAGTCTTCTTTCCTGTCCAGTGTATAGGGACCTCCAATATCATATTAATTAATTAATCTGGATTCTTTAATGTTTAGAAATATATCTCCCCTCCACCAATTTTTTAGCATGCAGTGATAAAAGGATAAGTTCTTGTTTTCTTTTAAGGTCAACAACCTTCATGTTTGTGAGGTTAAAGTGAAGATTGTGAGTTAAAATAGAAATTAATTTTTATTAGAAAAAAATAAGTTTAATAGTTATCAAAGATAATAGTATTAATACTCATCACAGAAACAGTTTTGGAGTAAATACTTGTCTCTTTTTCCTGTGCAGTCTTATACCCTGGGATTTAATCCATTTCTCATGGAGCTCCCAAACTACCAGGTAAGGAGAAAAATTTTCATATAAAATTATGTCATGGAACTCACAAACTACCATGTAAGAAGACAAAGCTTTATATAAAATTATGTCAATAATTTAAATTGCAATAAATCTCTTTAAGAGCTGTTGGAATCAATGTTGGCTTCACTAATAATTTCACCAAAAAATGATGGTGTGAATATTGTGTCATGGCAGCCTGGAGTCACTGTATAATTGAAATTATGAAGTAAATATTTAGATAATAAAATCTACTACTTAAGATTGACAAATTGATAAACAGATTTTTTTTTTACTAGATGCCATTGAGTTAGCATGAACTCATAGTAACCTTCTTCTGTACAACAGAACTCACCATTTTTTGTTCCTACAGCATCTTTGCAATCATGGCTATGTTTAAGTTCATGGATGCAGGTGCTTTCTTAATTCATTTCACTGAGGGTCTCAACTGACTCTTTACCAAGTGTTGTTGTTGTTGTTGTTGTTAAGTGCTGTCATGTTATAGACGACTCATGACAACCCTATGAACGAAAGACCTGAACACTTGTATATCTTTCATCCTTTCTCTAGGTTCATAGGGTTTCTGAAGGCAAGCTATTTCGGAAGTAGATGCCATTCCTGCTCCCAAGCTTGTTTTAATCAGGGAGATCCAAGAAACACTGTCCACCATGGATGACCATTATCACATTTGACACATCAAGTGTCACAGTGTTTAGCATCACAGCAACCATGAGTTACTTCTGTACAGCAAATGGACAGACCAGTGCTATACCATTTATGAAGCAAATTATGCTCCCCACCTCAAATATGTTTTAGAAATTGAAATATCTATGTCAGTGGTTATAATCCCACTTAGAAATAGGTTGTTTTAGTGTAGTCACCTTTGTGACATAGTGCACAGCAACTTGCACTCCTAACAATGAGACTGCACAATTCTACTGGTTCAAATATACCAGTGGTTACAAGGAAAAAGGTGGCCTGTCTCTTATTATGACTGATGTACAGCCTCAGAAACCCAGTGGATGTTTGCTATGAATCAGAATCAACCAATGGCAGAGAACAAGTGAACATTAGTGTCTTAGTGTAAGTTTCAATTTCTTTTGAAATATATTTGTTGTTAGATGATGTTCAGTCAGATTTAACTCAAAGCAACCCTGTGATACAACAGATCTGAACCTTGTCCTAGCCTGAGCAATCCTCGTAATTTCTGACATACTTGGTCCTGTTGCTGCAGTCACTGTGTCAGTCCTTCTAGCTGAGGGTCTTACTTTCTTTTGCCAACCCTCCATCTTTCCAAGTATTAACACTTTTCCAAGGAACAGCCTCTTCTAAAACATTCACAAAGTCTGTGAGATGAAGCTTTGTCATCTGGCTGCACTTTTCCCAAGAAACATCTGTTTGTTCTTGTCCATGGGATATTCAGTACTCTTTTCCAACAACATAACTCAAAGGCATCCATTCTTCTTCTGTCATCCTAGCATTGTCCTGACCTTAGAAGCACAGAACCTGATTAAAAAAAAAACAACCCAAACAAGCTATGACTCAGCACACCTTAGTCTTCAAACTGATATCATTGCTCCTCAATAATTTGGAGAAGTCCCTGACTGCAGACTTCCCAGTGTAGTACATTTCCTGATCTCCTGACTGCTGGTACAAAGGATGTTGGTCGTAGAACTGATTAAGATGAAAAGGTTGACAATTTCAGTCTTTAACTATCATTCTGTTATCTGTTGATCCATTGGTAAGAATTTTTGTTTTCTTGATATGGGGATGTAAACCATATTGAAGTCTTTGATCTTTTGCAGCTAATGCTTTAAGTCCTCCTCATTTTAAGCAAGTAAAGTTGTGGCACCAGCATAACACAGGCTGTTGAGTCTTTCTTCTATCCTGATGCCACACATTTCTTTATGTACTTCAGCGTCTTGAATGATTTTTCTTATGATACAGATTGGATAGACATGGAAAAATAATACAATCCTAACACACACATTTCTTAATTTTAAATCATGCAGTGTTCCCTTCCTTTGTTCAGACAACAGCCTCTTGGTCTAGGTATTGGTTTCACTAGAGCACAATTAAGTGCTGTGGGTTTCTCACTCTTCTCAATGTTAGCCATAGTTTGTTATTATCCACACAGTCAAATGACTTTGCATAGTCAATAATGCACAAATAGACATTCTTCTGATATTCTTTGTTTTCAGCTAGTATCCATCTGACATATTCCTGGTGCCTCTTTTTAACTCAGCCTGAACTTTTGGCACCCTAAATTCAGATTTATAGCTTCCTAAAAAGGAATTTATTCTTTGAGAGAATATATAAAGCCATATACTTGTGGTATTTCTGCCTATAGTAGTATTAGGTAACTATGACATTAATCATGATATCTTTTTCCAGTAATTGATCTCTCCTGATGATGTGTCCAAAGTGAGTGAGAAAAACCTCGCTTTCTCTGATTCATAGGAACAATCTGATTATACTTCCTCCATGATAGACTTATTAATTTGTATTATTTGACAGTACCATATTTCATATGTTAATTCTCACTTGATCTCCCATTTTCATTTTCCAGCTCTTGCATGCTTATGTTGCTGTTCTTGCTGTTATGTGCAATTCAATCACTTGCAACTCATAGTGACCCTATTTACAATAGCCCTGAAACCTGCTGTGTCATGTGCCAACCTTATTGTCTCTGACACACCTACCCTTATTACCCCAGTCCCTGAATCAATCCATCTCATCGAGAGTCTTCCTCTCTTGCACTGTCCCTCCACCCTTCCAAGTATGCTGTCCTGTCCCTCTTCAAGGACTGGTCCCTCCTTGCAACATCCCCAAAGTATGTCAGATGAAACCTCAGAATTCTTGCCTCCAAGGAGCAGCCTGGTTTCACCTCTAGGATGAACCTATTTGTTCTCCTGGCAGTCTGTGTTATATTCAATATTCTTTTCCAGCACCACAGCTCAAAGGTCTCAATTCTCTTTCTATCATTCCTAGCCATTTTCCAGCTTTCTGACTCAAAGCAAGTAATTGTAAAGACTATAGCCTGATCAGGTGAACTTTAGTCTCCAGACTGATGTCAGTGCTCTTCAATACTCTGGAGGCATCCCTGACAACAAAGTTTTTCAATGCTATTCATCTTTTGATTTCCTGGCTGCTGGTACCAAGAGTGTTGATTTTGGAGCCAAGCAAACTGAAGCTATTAACAATCTCAGTCTCTTCACCATCTATCATAATGTGGCCAATCAGTCCAGTGGTGAGAATCTTTTTTTTCTTGATGTTGAGCTTCAACCCATATTGAAGGCTGTAGTTTTTTTACTATCTGCAGCAAGTGCTTCAGGTCTTCCTCAGTTTCAGCAAGCAGGGTTGTATCATCTGCATAACAGGTTGTTAATGAGTCTTCCTCCAATTCTGATGCCATACTCCTCCACATGGAGCCCCTCCTCCCAGGTGATCTGTTCTGCATATAAATTGAAAAGGTGTGGAGACAAAACACATCCCTAGTGTATACCCTTCTCGATTATGAAGCATGTAGTGTTTCCTTGCTCTGTTCTGAAGACTGTCTTCTGGTCCAAGTATAGGTTCCACATAAGCACAATCAAATGTTCTGGGGTTCCCATTCTTCTCAGAGTCAGCCACAGTTTGTTGTGATATACACAGTCAAAAGCCTTTGCGTAGTCAATGAAACATTCCTCTGGTACTCTCTGCTTTCAACCGAGATCCATCTAACATTAGCTGTAATATCTCTAGTACCACAGTCTTTTCTAAACCCAGCTTGCATATCTGGCAGTTCTCTATTGATGTGCTGTTGCAATCATTTTTGGATAAGTTTCAGCAGAACCTTTCTTGCATGTGATATTAATGATATAGTTTGATAATTTCCACACTCTGTTGGGTCACTTTTCTTTAGAATGGGAACAAATATAGATGTCTTCCAGTCAGTTGGCCAGGTGGCTTGCCTCTAGATTTCTTGGCACAACTTGGTGCGTGCATCCAGGGCAGTGTCTTTTTGTTGAAATATATCAGTTGGTATGCCGTCAATTCCTGGGGTTTCTTTTTTGCCAAGTATTTCAGAGCAGTTTGAACTTCTTTCATATGTACACCATATGTTGTTTCATGAAATTCTTCTGTGTCAGCCAATTTCTTTTGGACGGCACATAACAACAACAACAACAACAACAATGGTGACTCAGGTATAATTAAGTGCCAGAAACTAAGTACCAATCACTTGGTATACTGTATTGAATAAAGATGAAAGAATAACTGACGCCTTTGAAATGTGTTGCTGGAGAAGAGTATTGAATAGTCCATAGACTGCCAAAAGAACAAACAGATGACTTGAAAAAGGTATAGCCGCAGTGCTCCTTGGAGGAAATGATGCAGCTAATCTCACATACTTTGGGCATGTTTCTAGGAGAAGCAAAGGACATCATGCTTGGAAAGTTGGAAGGATTTAAAAAAAGAAGACCCTCAACCATATAGATTGACACAATGACTGAAGAAATGAGCTCAAGTACGTCAGGGATTTAAGGATGGCACAGGATATGACATGGCTCAGATCTTTTGTTCAGGAGTGACTATGAATCATACTTAACTTTATGGCTACCTAACAACGTAACATTCTCTGTGTTGGAATTTTAACAATACTTCTTCAGATTTTTAACTGTTTGTCACAGTTAAAACAAAAAAAAATATGGAGCACAATTTACTGAAATTTATAATACTATAAAAAAGACACATGGATAAATATTCTTTTATTTATGCTTAGTTTTACCTCAAGAATTGATGTCAAATAAATTGCCTTGTTTTATAACAAGTAAATGTGTCTAAGCAAGTTCACCACCATGGTCTTAACATCTTCATACTGGAATCAGTGGTGCATTCTTAATTCTTGCTTTGGTTTGTGGTTGGAGTTTTTTTCAGTCTTTATTTCAAGTTCAATAATTATTGTTCTGTGAAATAATATGGTAAAATACAGGCAAAAATGTTATCCTAACTTTGAGGCACCCAAGAGACTTGCCAATTATTTTACACCGTGTGCATAATTTCTTAGTAGTATTTACCTCTTAGGCTCTTTAGTAATTTATTGTTTTTATTCAGCAACTCCTCAGTTTGATAGTACAAAGACTTCAGATCAAGGTTATTATTGTTGTTGTTGCTATTAGATGCTGCTGAATTGAGTACAACTCATAGTGACCCTATGAACAACAGATCTGAACCCTGTCCTGTTCACACATCCTAACACATTAGAGCCCGTTGCAGCAGTCATCCACCTGGTAGGGAATCTTCCTTTCCTTCATTGACCTTTCCAAGCACTTTGTTCTCCTCCAAGGAATAGCCTGTCCTAGCATAATGCCCAAAGTATGTAGGGCGAAGTCTCATTATCCTTGCCTCCAAGGAACTCTCTGACTGAATGCTCTCCAGGACATATTTGTTATTTTGGCATTCCATTGGATGTTCAGTGCTATTCTCCAACACCAGTGCTTAAAGACATCAGTTCTTCGTATGTCATCTTTATTGATTGTCCAGGTTTGAAATGTAAAGCAAGTGATCAGTAAGAACATGGCCTGAATCCATACATCTTATTCCTCAAACTGACAGCATTACTCCTCAGTAATTTAGAGAGATCCCTAACTGCAGACTTTCCCAGTGCAGTGTGTTTTCTTATTTCCTGATAGCTGGTACGAAAGGTGTTAATTGTGTGTCCAAGATGAAGTTGTTGACAGTTTCAATCATTTCTCCATCCATCATGTTATCTATTGGTTCAGTGGTAAGAGTCTTTGTTTTCTTTTTTTTTAATTTTTTTTATTTTCAATAATTTTTTTCTTATTCTTTTCTAAATAATTTTAATGAACATTTACAGAGATTTTGGATTTCCATTCATTCATTGTTGCACTTTTCTTCATATACAATGCCCCCACACCCCTCCCCCCTCCCCAAGTACACTCCACTATGCAACCTTAATTGTGGACTCTTGTGGAGTCTCTATTTTCTTGACACTGAGAAGCAATCCATATTGAAGGCTGCATTCATTCTTTGATCTCCTACAAGAAGTGCTTCAAGTCCTCCTCACTTTCAGCAAGTTAGGTTGTGTCATCTGCATGTTGTTGTTATGTGCCATCAGGTTGCCTGTGACCCATAGCGACCCTATATACAGTAGCTCTGAACCCTGCCCTGTCCTGAGCCAGACTTACTAATTTTGGCATATGAACCTCCATTGTCCCACTCACAGTATCAATCCATATCATCCAAGGTCTTCCTCTCCTGTGCTGTTCCTCCACTCTTCTAATCATGATGTCCAAGGACTGGTCTGTCCTGACCACGTGCTCAAAGTATGTGAGACGGAGATTCAAAATCCTAGCCTCCAAGGAGAAACTTGGTTTCCCCCTCTCCAAGACAAACCTATTTATTTTCTTGGCAGCCTGTGGTATGTTCAAGATTCTTCTCCAGCACTACAGTTTGAAGACGTTGATTCTTCTTCTGTAATCTTTAGTCATTGTCCAGATCTCTGATGCATAGCAAGTAATTGCTAAGATCATGGCTTGGTTAGGCACATCTTAGAATCTTCCTCCAATCCTGATGCCACATTCCTCCTCATGAAGTCCAGTTTCTCAAATAATTTGCTTAGCATACAAATTGAATAGGTATGGAAAGAGAATACAATCCTGACACACACCTTTCTTCATTTTGTATTCCCCTGTTCTGTTTGCACAATAATCCAGGTACAACTTTCACATGAGCACAATTACTATTGTGCAATTGACATTAAAATTTTTGCAAATTTCTAATCTTACTTTCTTATAAATATGTAAGCATGTCTTTATGAGTTGGAATTGATTTGAAGTGACTTTGTTTAATTTATTAAAATAACAATAATAAAAATACTAAAGAAGCTTGATATTTTAATATTGTAATTTATTTCATAGTAACTATCTTAAAAAAATTAAAAAAAATTCACAACAAAATGTTGACCACTCATTATGAAAAATGAAGCCAACCTATATTGCTTATACTACCTCTCAGGCCAAGGAAGGGGCATTCACTATAGCTGCAATTCTTGGCCAATAAGAAAAGTTGTTTCAGACTGATGATCAACATGAGTTGTATTTGGGTCATAATACAAACTTTCTGGTATTATATTCCTGTTATTGATCTATATAAGACACAAACTCGTTGAATTCCTGATAATAGCTAAGAATAGTACATATATAGACATAGACATACGACACTTGCTGAAGCACTTTTAGAAGAGGCACACATCATATCCTTTGCTATGCTCTATGTATGGTCTATGAAATCAGGTTGCACATCAGACATTAGTAGACTAATATGGATTAATTTAGAGTAAAATCCATTCCCTGAATGGTTAAGGGGAAAATGCATATTGTCTGCATTCTAATACTCAGGATTTCACTCATACTGTGGAAAGGTAGAGGTCTGCTTTCAAGCACTTTGTGATGATGGATGCACACTGTACAGATCTTGTAAGTGATGTAGATGAAAGAAGTTACACCATATACACTTGAAGTCACAAAAATATGAAAAGATTGTGTTGTTGTTGTTGATAAGTGCTGTCAAGTTGTAGATGACTCATAGCAACTCTATGAATGAAAGACCTGAACAAACATTTGTTTAACTTTCATCCTTTCTCCAAGTTCATAGAGTTTCCAGAGGCAAGGTATTTTGGAAGTAGATGCCACTCCTGCTTCCAAGCTTGTTTTAATCTGGGAGCTCCACCAAACACTGTCCACCATGAGTAACCATTATCACATTTGACACCCCAGTGTCACAGTGTTTAGCATCACAGTAACCACAGCAACACAGCAAGAGTCCTATATGAAAAGTGAAAAATTTCTGTTCTTGGAGAAGCCTGAAATATTAATTTCTTTTATTACTTTCTGGGCTAGTTGTGATTATTATATGCAGAAAGAATAGAAACAACCTTAAGTGAAACTATAGGTAAATCCAGTCATTGGACAGAGAGAAGAATCACTAGCCATGGACAGAACTGTGAACTTAAACTGAGGGTGAGTGAAGCCCTGATGCTTCCCAGCTACTGCCTTCAAGGGCCACTACAACTCAAATTATTTAAATTCTCAAAGAATTGAGTGCTCTGGCAACAGTGAATTCAAACCCCAGACCTGATCCATAGCCTATGAGCTAACATTTCTTCACTTTGTCTACCCAAGGTCATCCCCAAGACAACTTTAAAAAATACTAATGCCTAGCCCAAGGAGTGCTAGGGGCTCCTCTGAATAATTAAGCATGGGACTGGTAACCAAAATGTGGGGAGTCTGAACTCAGCAGCCTCTCTAGGGGAGAAAGACAAGGCAAAGATTTATAGTCTCAGAAACTCTGGGATGCAATGTTACTCTCTCCTGTTCAGTTGCTATGAAGCAGAATCAACACCAGGGAAGTGGAGTTTTGTTTTTATATGAGTAGGGGGTGTGGATGAGTGAAGGCAGATTCTACACCAAACACCCTAACCTCATTGGTCTAAGGTATGACTTTTGCATCAGAAGTTTCAAAGTTTCCAGGTGGAGATTTTATACAGTGCAGTCAAGGTTGAGAAATAGAAACGTCACTTCTGGGAATTCACTTCTTGGGACTGGGGTATTAATAAAACTGAATACTGAATGTTGTTGTGTACCATCCAGTAAGAATTGACCCATTGCTGACCCTACAGCAGATTTTTGTCTCACACACTTTAGGCATATTGTCGGGGGGGTGGTCCATTTTTTGAAAAAAGATATGTTGTGAAAGACAGAGTCAGTGACAGAAAGGAAGACCCTCATGAGATAGAATGCCATCCTAACTATACCCATGGACACAAGCATTCGAGAGATGAGGAGAATGAAAAACAGCATAAGGTTTAGATCTGTTGTTCCCAGAGTTGCTATGAATTGAAGTTGACTAGATAACATCTAACAACAGCCATCATCACCAAATGGTAGAAGCCAAATTAAAAAATTGCTGGGAATCAGAAAATGCAGCGAAGCTTCTTAAAAGTCACCACAGGCCTGAAAATTCAGTTTAAACATATAAAGCAAATCTGTACAAAATAGTCACTACTACAAATAAGAAACCAAACATGCGCTGAACGTCTAAGTCTTTTTCCTGTGAGAATTAGATATAAGTAGGTTTACTACATTCCATGTATTAGGAAGGCTTTTCTTCTGTGTGAACTCCTCAGTACTGAACATAGACAGATATCTGCTGAAAATAATTTTCTCATTTTACTGTATTTCAAATTAATTTCTCCACTTTAATTAGATAGGTTTAAAAATTACAAAATGATTCTAAAAAATGTTCTACATGCACAAATTCAATCCCATATTCTAATGGCTACCATTAAGTGTCTACTCTGCATAGTGAAGTTGGATATTAAGACAAAGGATTTTTCTTTTTATTGTTGTTGTTGTTGTTATGTGCCGTCGAGTCGTTTGCGACTCATAGCGACCCTATGCACAACAGCCCTAAACCCTGCTCTATCCTGCGCCAACCGCACTGCCTCTGACACACCCATCCCGATTACCCCAGTCACCGAATCAATCCATCTCATAGAGGGTCTTCCCCTCCTGCTCTGTCCCTCCACCCTCCCAAGCATGATATCCCTCTCCAAGGACCTGTCCCTCCTGGCAACATGTCCAAAGTATGTCAGACGAAGCCCCAGAATCCTTGCCTCCAAGGAGTAACTTGGTTTAATCCTCTCCAAGATGAATCTGTTTGTTTTCCTGGCAGTCCATGGTACATTCAGTACTCTTCTGCAGCACCACAGCTCAAAAGCATCCACTCTCCCTCTGTCCTCCCTAGTCATTGTCTAACTCTCTGATGCATAACAAGCGATTGCAAAGACCATGGCCTGTATCAGGCGCACCTTAGTCTCCAGAGAGACACCGTTGCTGCTGAGTACTTTAGAGAGGTCCCTAACAGCAGACTTTCCCATCGCGATACGCTTTTTGACTTCCTGACTGCTAGCACTTATAAATTCTATCCCTAGTGCGAATTATCTGAGCTAGAATGAGGGTGGATTTAAATGAAAATTATGTACACACTCACTATACTTATAACTCCTACTATCTTTGTGTATTCTTTGGTGTTTTAAGAGGATGAAGTTGTAGGGAAATTATTTTCCACATTTGCCACATCGATAATTCTAGACACTAGTGTGTTTTTTAGTTTTGGATAAGGCTGGAGATCCACACAGTCGAACTCCTTTGCATAGTCAATAAAGCACAAATAGATACTCTTCTGCAATTCCTTACTTTCAGCCAGGATCCATCTGACATCAATGATAGCTCTGGTGCCATGACCTCTTCTAAATCCCACTTGAACTTATAGCAATTTCACATCTATGTACTGTTCCAGCCACTTTTAAATTATCTTCAGCAGTATTTTGCTTGCATGTGATATCAATGATATTGTTCGATAATTTCCACACTAAGTTGGATCACGCATCTTGGGAATGGAAACAAATATGGACCTCTTCCAATCCACTGGCCAAACAGCCATCCTCCAAATTTCCTGGCATAGACTGATGAGTGCATCCAAGGCTGGATCTATTAATTGAAACAAGTCAATTGGTATCCCATTGATTCCTGGGGCCTAATTTTTTTTTTCATCAATGCCTTCAATGCAGCTTCCATTTCCTTTTTCATTATCATTTACTCCTGTTCAAATGGTACTTTCTGAAATTCTTCAATGTCAGTCAATTCTTTCTGGTACAGTGACTCTGTGTATTCACACCATCTTCTTTTAATGCTTTCTGGGACATTAAATATAAGGCCAATAGTATCTTTCAATATTGTGACATGAGGTTTAAATGTGTTTTTCAGTTCTTTCAGCTTGAGAAATGCAGAGCGAGTTCTTCCCCTTTTATTCTCCAATTCCAGCTCTCTGCATATTCCATTATAATACTTTGCTTTGTCCTCCCAAGCTGCCCTTTGAAATAATCTATTCAGCTCTTTCACGTCAACATGTCTTCTTTTAGATTTGGCTTTTTTACTCTAAAGTTCAGTCCTTTGGGTCGCTACTGACATCCACTTAATATTTTTCTTTCTCCTCTGTTTTTGTAATGACCTTTTGCTTTTTTTCATGGATGATATCCTTAATGTTGTTGTTGTTGATTGTCGTTGAATAGAGCACGACTCATAGTGACTCTGAAAAAAAGACCTGCTGCCTTTCCATAACTGTCATTATTTTACCAAGTTCATAGAGTTTTCAGAGTCATGTGGTTTAGGAAGTGGATGCCACTCCTGCTTTCAAACCTGTTTTACAACTTGGCGTTCCACCAAACACTATCCAGATTGGGAAACCATTCTGGTATTTGATACCCCAATGGCACAAAGTTCAGCATCACAGCAACCCAGGTTACTTCATACTGCACATTGACAAAGAGTGAGTACAAAGTGGAAGAGTGTTCCTCCAGATATAACAGCACTAGTTTCACTTAGCAATGGTTAAGTGTCATCAAGTGGAATAAGACTGAGAGTAAGTTTTGCACAAAAGACCTAAACTCTGTTCTATGACTAACATCATTCCTGTACATAGCTCTGTTCTATTACTACAATCATTTCTGTACACTTAGAGAGTTTGTAGAGTTTCCAGAGGCACCTTAGGAAGTGGATGCCACTCCTGCTTGGCAGCATAAGTCAGTCTGGAAGCTCATAAAAAAAAAACAACAAACTCCTGTACATAATGGATAACCATTATGGTATTTGACAAGACTACAGAGCAGTATGCAGCATCACAACAACACCAAGTTGTTCAGTTGAGCAAATATACAGAAGATTACTGTGTCATTCAAGGAATAGTCACTTGAAAATTAATAAATTAATTTTGTGGGGTTTTAAGCCAATGCCTTTGAATGGACTTAAACCCTAGGCAAAGGCTAAGGGACACCTGCTCTTGGGAGGGCAATAATACACATCAAAAACGACCCCAAAAAGAAGTATGACCCCCAAAACTTTCCTTTCCTTGACCATCTGGACCAGCATCCACAAGCATCACAAAGCCACATTCCCAGAGCGGAGGTTTCCAGATCTCTGCTGGCATTCCTTAACTCATCTGGTCTTCTTCTATCATTGGTGTTCAATGCCCCAAATCTATTCTTAAGATGATCATGAAATTCAGATGGAATTTATTAAGATCATATTTTGGTTCTTGTGGATTTATTTAATTTATTTTTATTTCCTTTGGCCTCAATTTGAATTTGTATATGGGTAATTAATGATCTGACTCTCAGTTTGTCCCTGGCCTAGTTTTGACTGCTGAGGTGGAGCTTCTCCAGCAATTTTTTCTACAATTGTACTCAATCAGGTAAAATCCATGTGTAAAGTCATCTTTTGTGTTTTAGATAAAGTATTTGCAATTAATAAATCATTTTAAATGTGGCTGGCATTAAAAAGAATGAGAATCCCAGAGAACTTGACTCTGATTATGCAGAACCTTATTTATACCTGTATCAGGAGGCTGTTGTGCAAAAGGATCAGGGAAGCACTGCACAGTTTGGAATTGGGGAGGGAGTGCATCAGGGTTGTACTCTCTCTCCGTAGCAGTTCAATTTATATGCTGAGCAAATTATTTGAGAAGCTGCACTCTATGAAGAGGAATGTGGCATAAGGATTGGAGGGAGACTTATCACTAATCTATGTTATGCAGATGACACAATCTTATTTGCTGTGAGAAGGACAACTTGTAGAAAATCAAGGAATGAAGGCTTCAGTATGGTTTGTGTCTCAGTATCAAGAAAACTAAGACTCACAACTAGACCAATAGGCATGATGGATGGAGAGGAGATCAAAACTGTCAACAGCTGCATTTTGCTTGGAGTCACAGTTAACACCCATGGTACCAACAGTCAGGAAATAAAGAGACATTATGCTGGAAAATCTGCAGTTAGAGACCTTTCCATATTATTGAGGAATAGTGATGTCAGTTTGAGGACTAAGGTGCATCTGATTTATGCCATAGTCTTTCTGATTACTAGCTATGTATCTGAGACCTGGGCAATGAATAAGGATTATATATAAAGAATTGATGCCCTTGAGCTGTGGTGTTGGAGAAGAGCAATAAACATGCCATGGACTGCCAAGAGAACAAACATCTATGTCTTGCAAAGGGTGTAGCTGGAATGCTTTTTGAAGGCAAGAATGATGAGGCTCCCTCCACCTTACATACTTTGGGCGTGTTGCTAGGAAATGCTATTCCTAGGAGAGAGACATGATGTAGGGAAGGGTGGAGGGTTGTCAAGAAAGAGGAGACCCTTAATCAGGTGGAATGATGTGCTGACTGCTGCAATGGGCTCTTGTGTATCAGAAAGTGTGAGGATGATGCAGCACAGGACTGGCTCCAGATCTTTTGTTCATAGGGTTGCTATGAGTCATACGTGACTAGATGGCACCTAACAGCAACAACGAGACTGGCAAACTGTCTAAAAAGACTTTTCACTGTCCAAAAGTAAACAGGGCCTTACTCCAGTGTGAAGTCCCTTGTGAAATACAAGTCTGGAATTCTTAATGATGGCATTTCTACAATGGCATCCCTCAGACATTGCCTTTGGAGAGCAGATGCCTTACTGATGCACAAGTATGTGCTTGGTGCTGCACAGTTTACAAAATTCAGCCACCTTAGAGTGGCTTTTCCCCCTGCAAAGACTTCCCCACTATCACCACTGCTGTGTGTACATCCTCTTCATCGAGATTTTAATAATTTTGGAGAGGACTCCAAGGACTTGTGGTGGTGAAGATATATTTTTAATATCATGATAACCTTTACTCACAAGCATGTACAAAGTAGAAAGTTTAGTGAATCCAGATGCTGGAGAAGTAGAAATTCCAGTTCAAGAAAGTACGATGAATGGAGAATAAGAAGTCAAATGAAGTATTACTTGTTCTATTTCCATTATAAGAGTAGGTTATGCAGTATAACTTCTGGTACAATTTGATCACAGCCTTACTGGCATTCAAAACCACACTGTCATTTATAAGGGTCAGTCTTCCTCTGCAGCTAACTTGCATGTTCACAAATCTAACTACACAGAATCTGTGATAGACTCCTAAGAGAAAGGCCAAAAAGACAATAGATTGCATGGTACAGAACAATTTAGCGCTAGACATCATAAAGAAAATGATAGTCATATTTAAAAATCTGATTATGAAAGATCAGGTAAAGATGAGACTAACATTGAAACATGTTCTGTGATAGTTATCATCCCCAACACATTTGAGGCCATTGCCACAGACATTGTGTCAATCTGTCTCAGTGATGGTCTTACTCTCACTAACTCTCCATCTTTGGAAGTATGATGTCCTTTTCCAAAGAATAGTCTCTCCTAATAATATATTTAAAGTATATGAGACAAAACTTTGTTGTTGTTGTTTGGTGCCTTCGAGTCGTTTGTGACTCATAGAGACCCTATGCACAACAGCCCTAAACCCTGCTCTATCCTGTGCCAACAGCACTGCCTCTGACACACCCATCCCGATTACCCCAGTCACTGAATCAATCCATCTCATAGAGGGTCTTCCCCTCCTGTGCTGTCCCTCCACCCTCCAAA
>NW_006400280.1:437443-442732 GCF_000299155.1 Elephantulus edwardii
CCAAGAGTGTTGACTGTGGAGCCGAGCAAACTGAAGCTGTGAACAATCTCAATCTCTTTGCCATCCATCCTGACACTGCCAATTGGTCCAGTGGTGAGAATCTTTGTCTTCTTGACATTGAGCCTCAGTCCATACTGAAGGCTGCAGTCCTTGACCCTCCGCAGCAACACCCCAAATAGGAAGAGGCTAGAGAACATTATAATGAATGAACTAACTCAGTTTTATAAGGACAAATAGTGCATAAGACCGTTTTTGTGAAAATAGAGGGATAACTGGTAAGACGTAGATAGAAGCCCAAAAGGGGAAGAAGTAGGGGCAAAGGGGGTTGAGGAGGCAAGGGGAAATCACAGTGTCACAGAGTTTGATGGGTGGAAAAATAGGGTGAACAAGTTAGGATAGATCTAACAGGTACTCAAAAAGATGGGTAATAGTGGGCATGATCGATGGTGACTGATGTTGTAAGATACAGTGCATGAGAATCATATGAAACACAATGTAAATAAAGGAATATGTGAAACATACTTGACTGAAACACAAGGTATGTGAATTTGTATGTAAATGAACATAAAAATGTTACAAATTAAAAAAAAAATTTAAAAATCCATAAAACAAAATACCAACAAATTTTACAATCCTTGAATCCAAGAAGCATTATTGTTGCACATTCTGCAAAATACATCTGTTGTTTTGTTAGTACATGGGATATTTAGCACTCACTCCAATAATACCATCGAAAGATGCTGATTGTTCTGCCATACTTAATCACTATTTAGCTATCAGATGCATAGTATGTGTTGGAAAGACTATTGCTCAGGCAGGACTGGGGCCTAAGAAATCCAGTGTTATCACTACAGTGGCATAAACACTTGTGTTGACTTTATGGGTTCTTCAGTTATGGAACAGTCCTGATGGGTGTGTGTTGCCTTTCTCAAAAACTCAGTTCCTTCTGTTTCAAATTCTTTAAATGGTTCACACAATGACAGCAATGTGTATATGTATTCAGTAATGTCTCTGTCTCGATAATCATCACAAAAATTGCTTTTTCCAGTAGTCGTATCCTGCTACATATGCTCAGTGACCCTATGAATAGCAGATATTAACCCTGTCCTAGCCTGTGGCATTCTTACAATATCTGACACACTTTAAACCCATTGCTGCTGTCACTGTGAAAATTCACCTCATAGAAAGTCTTCCTATCCTTTGCCATCCCTCCAACTTGGTACACATGATGTCCCTCTCTAAATAATAGCTTCTCCTAGCACTATGCCCATGTGTGATGAATTTTTGTAATTTTTGTTTCAAGAGGCACTATGGATGTACCTTTTCCAAGTCATATTTGTTTGTTCTTTTGGCAGTTCATGGGATATTCAGTACTCTTCTTCAATCATTCTTATTGTTGTTATGTGCCATTGTATTGCCTGCAACTCATAGCGACCTTATGAACAATAGCTCTGAAATCTCTTTTATCCTGAGTTAGCCTTAACTGTTTCTGGCATACCTAACCTCATAATCTCAGTTACTGTGTCGATCGATCACATCAGGCTCTTCCTCTCCTGTGCTATTCCTCCGCCCTTTAAAGCATGATGTCCTTCTTCAGGTCCCTCCTGGCTGTATACCCTAAGTATATTAGACAGAGATTAAAAATCCTTGCCTCCAAGGAGCAGCCTGGTTTCACACTTTCTAGAGCAAACATGTTTGTGCTCTAGGCAATCCATTGTATGATCAGTACTCTTTTCCAGCTCCACAATTCAAAGGCATCCATTCTTCTGTCTTCTTTGTTATTCCAGCTCCCTGATGCATAGCAAGTAATTGTGAAGATCATGGCCTGAATCAAGCGAACCTTGGGCTCCAGACAGACATTGGTGCTCTTCAGTACTTTAGAGAAGTCCCTGACAACAACCTTCCCCAGATACATTCTTTTTTTTTTTAACATCTTGACTGCTTGTGCCAAAACCATTGATGTGGAGCTGAGCAAGCTGAAATTGTTATCAACCTTAATTTCTTCTCTATCTCTCATGGTTCTGCCAGTTGGCCCAGTAGTAAGAATCTTTGTCTTCTTGATGTAGATCTATACTGAAGACTAAAGTCCTTGACCTTCTGTAGTAAACACTTCAGGTTCTTCTCAATGTTTGTGAGCAACATTATGTCATCTGGATAATGTAGGTTGTTGATGATTCCTTTCTCCAATCTTGATATCACATTCCTCCTCATAAAGTTTAGTCCCAAATTATCTGTTCAACATATAGATTGAAAAGGCATAAAGATGATGGACTCCTGATGCACTGCCTTCTTGATTTTGAACCAGGTAGTGTTTCTTTGCTGTTTGATGAGTGCTTCCTTGTCCAAGTATGGATTATACATGAGCACAAGGCTTCAATTCTTCTTCTGTCATCCTCATTCACTGTCTATTTCTCATCAGCATAGCAAGTTATTGAAAAGACTATTGTCCTAATATGGCAAAACGTAGTCTTTAAACTAATATCTTTGGGATTTTTAAAAAGTTTATTTTTAAATTTTCTACTAGTTTATTTACAAAATTCTAATACCAATTCAAACAAATTCTTTCAATTTCTCTCACCCCTCTATCAAATTGTGCAACTCAATGATTAATCTCCCTCTCCCCCTGCACATCCATATTCCTCTACTTCCAGTCTTTCTCACCTCTCTTAGATCGTTATCCTACAATAATGGTTTTATACAATATTTATCCTTGTGGAACTGCATTAGTTTACTCAACATAATACTTTCCAGTCTCTCTCAAGTTAGGTAATAATTTACAAAATCATTGCTCCTGATGTGCCATAATTTCTCAAACCATTCGTTTGTGGTTAAACTAATATTGTTGCTGATTGCTTTCGAGTTGAACATGACTGATAGCAATCCTATGAACAAAGGCCTGAAGGCCCACTACAACTATCGACATTTGTAAAAGTTCGTAGGGTTTCTGGAGGCCTGTTGTTATTGCTCCTCAAAAATGTGGAGAGGTTCCTGACTGCAGAGTTTCCTACTGCAAAATGTCTTCTGATTTCCTGACTGCAGGAAGCATGTGTATTGGTTGTGGATTCAAGTAAGATAAAGTTGTTGATTTTGTTGTGCCCACAAAAGCCTAGCCCAAAAGGAGCTTTTCCACGCATGTGAAAAGCACACTTTATTTTCCACATGTGGGCCTCCCTCCCTCAGTGGAAAGATGGCGAGAGAAAGAGAGCCCTGAGTTCCCCATGCAATTGTTTTTAAGGCTTCCCCAGGTGCTTCTGTTTGGGGCAGGGAGATTGGGAACATGGCTGGCGGGCAGGGAAATCAGTCATGCAGGTTGTCTTCTAATTGGTGGGCTTATATTGCCCACCTCTGCCCTCTCTGTGTCAGGTAACTTCAGTTAACTGGTTTCTTTTAATCTAATAAGACTTTTGCCCCATGAGACTTCCCGGCACCTTTGGGTTTATTTTGTTTTTACTGCCTGCTTCCAAAACTAAGAATTTTTATGGCCCGCTTCTGCTTCTGGGATTAATGGGGTTTATGCTGTCCCCTCAGTTTCAATCGTATTTCCATCTTTCACTCTTTCTTGATGTTGAGATGCACTCTATATTAAAGGCTGTAATCTTTGAGCATCTGCAGAAAGTTCATCATGTCTTCCTGACACTTAGCAAACAAGGCTGTGTTATCTGTTTAATGATGATTATTGATGAATCTTCGTACAATTCATTTTTTAAAATAAATTTTTAATTTTAATTGTGATTTTTAACAGAAGTTTAAAGAAAACTTAGATTTACATTCATTTATTGTTGTACATTTTACTCCATCTCCATCCCTTCCTCCTCATCTCATTCTCTTTTTATAAAAAAAATATTCATTCAATGTTGCACAATTACCTCACGTTCCCTGCTCCTCGAGTCCTGTATGCAATGTACCTCTTATTCTGGGTTGTTGTCATACTTATAATGCCTAAATATATATTCCTTTTAAAGAGTTCTTTATTTCATCTGTTCCAATGTAATATTTATTATCTATCCACCTTTCCTTCTATGTGTATGCATGTTATCCTGTCACTCACAATATTGTACTTCAAGATGGATCTAGCAATGACTTTTTAAACTATGAAAACAGCTCCAGTTTTTTTTCACCTTTTCATCTCCAGAGTAATATATCATATGATCATCCGACTCAAAATGCCCCACGCCGGTCCATCTCATCTCACCAATGCCTAGTATGTCAATATTTATGCCTTCCATTTCTTCCTTAACAATATCTAATTTTCCTACATTCATGGTTCTCACATTCCATGTCCCAATCACTAGTGTCTGCTTACAACTGTTCCTCTTCCTTTGTATTTCCATACTTGAAAGCTCAACCTCAGTTGCCCTTTCTGTTATCTACATGTGTTCTGTTGTACATACGGTTTTCAGAGGCCTGCTGTTTCAGAAGTGGATGGCTAATCCTTCATCCTAGTCTGTCTTAATCTGAATGCTCAGATTTAGAGAAGTATCAGACAGACCAGCATTTTATAGAAAAAGTGAAGTTACTGTGGAGTTAACCATTAGTATCAGTGTTGTCCCTGCCTTTGGCACACGTGTCTTTACCCACTTATTTCTCTGCTCCACCATCCACCAGGATACCCATCCACTTCTACCTACTCCCTTCACATCTATCTCCCTTTGATCAGCCCTTGATCTGATAGCTTGTATATGAAGCTTCCTTGGCTTCTGTGATTCCAAAACATATGCATACAAGTCCAGTGAATACTACTATCATTCAGATATATGCACCAACAACCAGAGCCAAGGAAGAGGACATAGATTTTTGCCAACTTTTACAATCGGAGAACAATCAAACATGCAATCAAGATGCATTGACAATAATGGGTGACTGGAATGCAAAAGTTGGGAATAGAGAAGAAGATTCAGTAGTTGGAAAACATAGACTTGGTGAGAAAGAAATGGAGCTGGAGAGAGAATGAATTTTGCACAATCAATGACTTAATACGTAGAAAATACGTTTTTTAAGAGACATAAACACAGGTTATATACATGGATTTCACCTGATGGTATGCATAGGAATCAGACCGATTACATCTGAGGAAAGAATCACTGTTGTTGTTGTTGTTATGTGTTGTCGAGTCATTTGTGACTCATAGCGACCCTATGTACAACAGTCCTAAACCCTCCTCTATCCTGTGCCAATTGCACACACCCATCCCGGTTACCCCAGTCACTGAATAAATCCACCTCATAGAGGGTCTTCCCCTCTTGCGCCGTCCCTCCGCCCTCCCAGGCATGATGTCCCTCTCCAAGGACC
>NW_006400280.1:445025-453669 GCF_000299155.1 Elephantulus edwardii
ACAGATTCATCCTGGGAAGGATTAAATCAGGCGGCTCCTTGGAGGCAAGGATTCTGAGCCTCCGTCTAACATACTTTGGACATGTTGTAAAGAAGAGACCAGTCTTTGGAGAGGGAAATCATGCTTGGTAGGGGGGAGGGCAGGCGCAGGAGGGCAAGGCCCTCTATGAGGTGGATTGGTTCAGTGACTGGGGTAATCGGCATGGGAATGTCAGAGATAGTGCAACTGGCACAGGACAGAGCAGAGTTTAGGGCTGTTGTACATAGGATCGCTATGAGTCGCAAGTAACTCGATGACACATAACAACAACAACCTGCAGAAAGGTGAAATGGGATCCGCGTCTCACACCATATACAAAAGTCAGCTCAAGGTGGATCAGAGACCTGGAAGTAAAGTCCAAACCCATAAAATTAGTAAGAAACAAACTCGGACCAAGTTTAGAAGGCCTATTTTGTGATATACAGAGGCTCACAAATACAGCCAGAAATGCACAAAGCACAGAGGATAAAATTGATGAATGGGACCATCTAAAGATTAAATGTCTGTGTGCATAAAAAACCTTTTTCCATGAGAGTAAAAAGAACACCTACCAGCTGGGTAAATCCATTTGCCAATACCATCTCAGACAAAGGCCTCATAGCAAAATTTTACAGAATACTACTCGGCCTCCAAAAGAAAAAGATTAATAGCTCAATTATAAAATGGACAAAAGACATGGAAAGATTTTTCACAGAGGAAAATATTTGGATGGCCAACAGACACATGAAGAAACCCTCAAAATCACTGGCAATACGAGAGATGCAAATCAAAACCACAATGGTATACCATCTCAGTCTAGTAGCAGTGACAAAGTTTAGCAGAGCAGCATGCAATAAATATTGGAGAGGATGTTGAAAGGTACGAATTCATACAGTTTTGGTGATATTGTAAAATGATATAGCCACTCTGAAAGGTAGTTTGGCGTTTTCTCAAAAAGATAAATATAGAAACTCCATATAACCAAGCTATTCCACTACTATATATAGTCTACTGTATATTCCAATACTATATACCCCAATGACATTATAACTGAGACATAAACTGACATTTCTACATCAATGTTCACAGCAGCATTGTTCATCATAACAAAAACATGGAAACAGGCCAAATACCAACCCCAGTCACATGGACTGAGAAATTATGATACATTAATACAATGGAATACCAGGCAGCACCAGAGAGCAGTGATTTTAAAAAAATACTACATAACTAGGAAGAGACTGGAGAGCATTATGTTGAGTAAACTAATTTAGTCTCATAAGGACAAATACAGTATAAGATCATTATTGTAAACATAGAAGGATTACTAGTAAAACATGTATGGAGATCCAAGAGGGGGAAAGGGTGGGAGCAGGGGAGTGAGGATGAATAGGGAGGAAACCACAGGGTTGTGCAATTTGGTGGGTAAAGGGAGAAGGTAAAGGAAATTGGAAAAATCCCATGGGGACCTGAAAAGCTGGTAATGATGGGCATAGCCCAATGGTGATTAATGTTTTTAAAACATAATGAGTAGGAATAATTGTGTGAAACACATGTGAATATTTGAATGAAGAATAGTATGAAACACAGTATATACAGATTTCGTAACCAAACAAATATAAGATGAAAAAAGCAAAAAACCCCCAACCCTATAGGAGTGACTGTAAAAAAAAAAAGTGTATGAAAAATAGTGTAAAATACAATGTATAGGAACTTTGTAAACAAACCAATATAAAATAAAATTTAAAAATATATCTCCTGAGTAGCTCATATTTTACGTAAATGCAATATGAATATTAGGGCTGAAGAGCCCTTTTGTTCCTAGAATGGCTACTCAAATGATCCAATCACAGGAAGCAGTCCCTGTGGCTGTTTCTCTCTGTTAAAGATGTGAAACTGCTCTACCTGCTTTCCCAGAAATAGTTATCTGAGACCCCGGCCCAATTTCCTTTCTTTTAAATAACATCTGTGAGCATCCTCCTCCCCAAGTTCCTTGTAAGACAATATAAAACCCCTCTCTAACTTTTAAGGGGGCCTGGTGTTCTGCTTTAGAGCCAGCCCGGCAGTTTCTCCTCAATAAACTGTCTTTCTTGACTTGAATTGTGTTCTGCCCTTATTCGGTAACCTTACAACGGACTGTAGCTTTCAGTTAATGAGGGTCGGACATTTGCATTTCTCTTTATGCTAAATGTATAGCATCAGCTTCTAGTTGTCATTGTTGTTGTCTCTGTACCTTTTTCCCCCTTGCTTACTCATTTTTGTTATTGTTTTTATTTAATCCAGGTTTCGGAGCAGAGTTCCCAACCTGTTGTCCAGAGCTGCAGATTGTGCATTACTACTAGAGAGAAGTTAGTCTGACACTTAGCTGTGTCGTTTGCTCCCAGGCTAGGTTGGGCACTGCAGAGTCCAAAGCATGACAAGCGCTATGCCTCTGACCCATATTGAACAATAATCAAAAGCTGATTGTGGATTTCTTCTCTCATATATTATGCCTAGGTAACTTGTACTACATTAGGGGACTTGAGTAAAGAGATTCCAGTTCCTGAGTAGTAGTAGAGTGATGAGTGGTGATGGAGTGCTTCCGGGAGTGCTATCAGCAAGGGTAGCTAGCTAGACATGCAATTATGTCGAACAACAATGAAATCTGGGGTCAGTCTAATGTCTGTATGGGATAAAGAGTGTCTATAACCAACAGGGTTTGGATATATTAGTAGGATGCAGTGTATCACCAAACTATTCGGTGTCTCTTACCACAACCATGGTATCTAAATAATTGCATGGTAGTAAGTATGAGAGGAAGACATAGAAAGTGCAACCTAAAGCATATGCAAATTTTTACATAGACCAAGAGGCTGTTCTGTGAACAGAGCAAGGGAACTTTATACATCTTAAAATTAATAAAGGTGTTCATCAAGGTGGTATCCTTTCTCTATACCTATTCAATTTTATGTTAGCAAATTATTCAAGAAGCTGGACTCTGTGAAGAAGAATGTGGCGTTAAAATTGTAGGAAGATTATTTCACTAAGCATAAGCATGTGTTCAAGTCACACATGTTGTGTAATGTTTTATTTCACAATGTTTTGTTTTTCAATACTGCATAGTATTCTGTTGTATGAATATATCATAGTTTTTAATATCAATTCCTTTGTTGATGGGCACTTGGATTGCTTCCATCTCTGCTATTATAAATAACACAGCAATAAACATGGTGTGTATGTATCTGTTTGGACAGCGGTTCTGGTTTCTTTAGGGTATATTCCTAGTAGTCGAATTGTTGGGTCAAATGGTGTTTATATTTCCAACTTTTTGAGAAAGCACCAGACCACCTTCCATAAGTGGTTGCATCATTTTACACTCCCACTTTCAGTGAATCAGGGCTCCAATCTCTCCGCAATCTCGCTAGCATTTTTTGTTTGCTGCTCTGTTGAACTTTACTATTGTTGCTGGGGTGAGATGAAACATCTCAGTCACTAAAGGACAAATACTGCATAGCACCACTGTTAAAAGCAGGTCTGACATGAGGGGTTGGGAAGAGAATAGGATGAGTGGATGTTGTTGTAGTTGTTATGTGATGTCAAGTTGCTTGTGATTCATAGCGACTTTATGTACAACAGCCCTAAACTCTTCTCTGTCCTATGCCAATCTCACTGTCTCTGACACACTCATCCCGATTACCCCAGTCACTGAATAAATCCACCTCATAGAGGGCCTTCCCCTCCTGTAGTGTCCTTCCACCCTCCCAAGCATGATGTCCTTCTCTAAGGATCGGTCTCTCCTTAGAACACGTACAAAGTATGTTAGACGGAGCCTCAGAATCCTTGCCTCCAAAAAGCCTCCCGGTTTAACCCTTTCCAGGATGAATCTGTTTGTTTTCCTAGCAGTCCATGGTACCCTCGATACTCTTCTCCAACACCACAGCTCAAAGGCATCAATTCTCCTTCAATCCTCCTTGATCATTGTCCAACTCTCTGATGCATAACAAGTGATTACAAAGACCATAGCCTGTATCAGACTCACCTTAGTCTCCAGAGAGACACCATTGCTCTTCAGTACTTTGGAGAGGTCCCTAACAGCATACTTTCCCATCGCAATATGCCTTTTAATTTCCTGGCTACTGGTGATCTGTTTTGTTTGCTGCTTATTACTTTTTTATTCTCAATAAATGTACAGTGTTGGAAATTAATGATTTGCCAAACTATCTTTGGAGGAAAAATACTATGTTACTCCTAGTTGATCTTTTAAGGTTTACAAAAGATACCACATGATTCAAGGATGAGTTAGATATCATGAAGTTCATTTTTAAAGAATTTTGGACTAAGTTTTCAAGAAACAAATGGACAGTCAAAGGACAAATAAGTCATTAAGTATTTCTATAAATTAAGGGTGACTGTTTTGAGTTTAAGTTCTTTCAGTTCAGTGAATTGAAAATATCATCACACTTTAGTACTTTACTTACTGTTGAAAATCTATCCTAATTTTTTTTACCTTTCATGTAGTTTTGATATAGAATCAGAAAAATAATTCACATAAACAGTTGTATCAATAAAAATTCAAAACTGAGCAAGAAATTGTCCTAACTGCATGTTAGTTTAATGACAACTTGTAATGTACAGTGCACTGATAAATTATTTTTGATCAATAGTGACCCTGCATGACAAAGTAAAACTTCCTCACATGATTTCAAAGCTGCAGTCCTTTCCCTGCCAGTAGTTTGTTTACAATATTTGAATACAAATTTGAACAAATTCTTTCAATTTTCCTCACCCCCCCCATCATATTGTACACCCCAATGATTAATGTCCCCTTCCCTCTGCACATGCATATCCTTCTGCTTCCAGCCTCTCCCACCCTTCCTGGATCCTTATACTCATTCTACAATAATGGTTTTATGCAATATTTATCCTTATGGGACTGAATTAGCTCACTCAGCATAATGCTCTTCAGTCCCTCCCAAGTTAGGTAATAATTTACAAAGTTATTGTTCCTTTGTGCTGCATAGTATTCCATTGTGTGAATGTACCATAATTTCTCAATCCATTCATTTGTGGTTGGACATTTGGGCTGTTTCCATGTTCTTATGATGGTGAGTAATGCTGCTATGAACATTGGAGAACAAATCTCAGTTTGTGCCTCAGTTCTTATATTTCCGAGAAGTGGAAGGACCCAGAAATAGACTCAGCTATCTATGATTAACTGATATTTGACATAGAAATCAAAACTATCAAAAGGGTAAATGATAACCTTTTCAACAAACGGTGCTGGCAAAACTGGACTTCCACCTGCAGAAAGCTGAAACAGGATTCACATCTCACACCACACACAAAAATCAACTCAAGATGGATCAGAGGCCTGGGAGCAAAGCCCAAACCCATAACATTCTTAAAAGTCAAACTGGGATCAAACTTAGAAGTGCTAGTCAAAGGTAGAGAGAGACTGCCGAATACAACCAGATATACATAATCTAAAGAGGATAAAATTGATGCATTCTAAGGATTAAATCTCCATGCGCATAAAAAACTTTTTCCAACAGGGTAAAAAGAAAACCAACAGACTGGGAACAAATGTATTTTGGTAAAACCATCTCAGACAAGAGTCATCTCAGACAAGAATACTCCTGGGCCTCCACAGGAAAAAGACTGATAACCCAATTATAAAATAAGTAAAACACATGGAAATAATTTTCACAGAGGACAGTTTTCGAATGGCAAACAGACTTATGAAGAAATGCTTCAAATCACTGGCAATAAGAGAGATGTAAATCAAAACTACAGTGAGGTACCATATCATTCCAGTAAGAGTAGCAAAGTTTAACAGGGCAGCAAGTAATAGACGTTGGAGAGGATGTGGCAAGAAAGGAACCATTCTGTAAGGCAGTTTGGCACTTCCTCAAAAAACTGAACAGAAAATCTGTCATAATTTATGGACAATTTTTGAATATTTTTCTTAAAAGTTGTTAGCTAGTTTCCCCCTCTCCAATAAGATACATGGAGTAAAGACAAAGAGATAATTATCAGTACTGGTACCTTGCCCTTTATCTGAGCTAAATAAGTTATTCTAGGTTTTAGAAAGCAACAAATGATAAAGATTTTATATTTAGATACTTGATTATTGTTTTAAGTGGTAATAATTTGCAGAGTCACAAATGTATCACATTTCTAAGAGTAATTTCTAACATCTATGGGCTATCTCCTCCCGTGTGATTTACTGCCTCTGAAAACCTTCTGGAGGGTCAGCTATAGGTGGGTTGTGACTCAGTGGCACACCACAATTTATATAATATGTACCTCTTAAATAATTTTTATTGTTTAATTATGTGTCTTTTCTATTCTTAAAAGAGTTTGTTACTATAAAAATTAATATAGTGCATAGAAAGCTATACATTTTGAGATTGTTTGTGGTTCCCCAGCATAGTGATGGCAGACCACAGCTGAGGTCAGAGTCAAGGCAAGGACTGAGCACCCTCTGAAAACAAAGAATTCAGCCCAGCGCCCCAGAGGAGATACTGGATGCCCTCTGCAAACAGAGATTTCCACCCAGCCTCCCACCTGAGGGGATGCTGTGTCTGAGCTTTGGTCTTAGTTTAAAGATTAAGTTTACCCATTGTTATGTTGGCAGCGCTTTAGTTTTAAGGAAAAATATAGTCTCCAGAGATTGAAACTTTTTGAGGATGATTGGCCTAAACTAAATAAAAACATAGAGAGACTAAGAAAGGGGCCTTTTCACAGTGCCATGCTGTGAGAGGACCTCTGCCTTAGCCTTCTCCTTTTCTGAACTCATTTCCCTGTGTCCCTGCTTTCTTTCTGCATCCAGTTTGCAACAATTGTTCGCAGCTTTAGTTTTCTTGGCTCCACGGTCAACGCTCTTGGCACCAGCAACCAGGAAATTAAAAGATGTATTACTATGGGAAAGTCTGCTGTTAGGGACCTCTCCAAAGTACTGAAAAGCAATGGTATCACTATGAAGACTAAGGTGTACCTGATACAGCCCATGGTCTTTGCAGAGAGCTGGACAATGACTAGGGAGGATAGAAGGAGAATTAATGCCTTTGAGCTGTGGTGCTGGAGAAGAGTATTGAATATACCATGGACTGCTAAGAAAATACATACTTTTGCTTGTACATTGGGTTTTCAGAGGCCTGCTATTTCAGAAGTGGATGGCCAATCCTTTTTTCTAGTCTGTCAATCTGAATGTTTAGATTTAGAGGAGTATCTGACAGACAAGCAATATGTGGAGCAGTGAAAGATAAATCCCTCATTCTGGGGCGTCTGACATACTTTGGACATGTTGTAAGGACATCATGCTTGGTAGGGTTGGAGGGACAGCGCAGGAGGGAAAGATCCTCTATGAGGTGGATTGTTGCAGTGACTGGGGTAATCGGGATGGGTGTGTCAGAGGCAATGCGATTGGCACAGGGTAGAGCAGGGTTTAGGGCTGTTGTACATAGGGTTGCTATGAGTCACAAACGACTCGACGGCACATAACAACAACAACAAACAAACTAAGAAAATGAACAGGTTCATCCTAGAGAGGATTAACCAGGCTGCTCCTTGGAGGCAAAGATTCTGAAGCTTCTTCTGACATACTTAGGACATGTTGCAAGGAGGGACCAGCCCAGAAATCCATGCTCGGACTAAGGAGAAGTCTACAGTCTGACCATAGTCTAACCATAGGTAGATGGGCTGATTTCTGGGTTTACAATTCTATTCCCTTGATCTATGTGTCCATCATTGTGCCAGTAAAATGATGTCTTGACCAGCATGATAGTGTTGGAGGAATTGAAATCAGGCAGTGAGATGCCTCCTTCCTTGTTTCTCTTTCTAAGGAGTGCTTTGCTTATTGGGTTATTTTTGTTGGTTTTTTTCCCCCATTCCAAATGAAATTGAAGATTGCTTTTCCATCTCGTTGAAAAATGGAATCGGTATTTGTATTGGGATTCCATGGAACATGTAGATTGCCTTTGGTAGTATTGTAATTTTCACAATATTGAGTCTTCCTATCCATGAGCAAGGGATATTCTTTCATTTCTCCAGGTCTCTTTTTTGTTCATTGTAGTAATGTTTTGTAATTTTCATTGAATAGATCCTTTATGTTTCTGGTTATATATACTCCCAAGTACTTAATCTTGTGATTATTTATTGTTACGGGTATTGTTTTTCGTCCCTCCAGTTCTATACACTTTTTGTCACTATAGAGGAATTAAATTGATTTTTGTATGTTGATTTTGTATCCTGCCACTTTGCTGAATTAGTCAACAGTGTCCAGTAGTTTTCTTGCTGAGTCTTTAGGGTTTTCTAAGTATATTATCATATCATCTGCGTAGAGAGATAATTTTACCTCCTCTTTGCTAATTTGGATACTTCTTATTTCCTTTGCTAAGACTTTCAATACAATATTGAATAGGAGAGGTGATACTGGGCGTCCTTGCCTAGTTCCTGTTCTCAAAGGGAATGCTTTTAATCTCTCTCCATTGAGAACAATGTTGGCTCTGGCATTTGCTTTCATACTTTTTACTATGTCCTGGAGAGGGTGAAGCCAGAATGCTCCTTGGAGTCAAGGATTCTGAAGCTTTGTCTGACATACTTTGGGCATGTTGCAAGGAGGGACTGGTCCTTGGAGAGGGACATC
>NW_006400280.1:453769-473186 GCF_000299155.1 Elephantulus edwardii
CTGGAGAAGAGTGTTGAATATACCATGGACTGCTAAGAGAACGGGTTTGTCCTGGAGAAGGTGAAGACAGAATGCTCCCTGGAGTCAAGGATTCTGAAGCTTTGTCTGACATACTTTGGGCATGTTGCAAGGAGGGACTGGTCCTTGGAGAGGGACATCATGTTTGGGAGAGGGGAGGGATGGCGCAGGAGAGGAAGACCCTCAATGAAATGGATCGATTCTGTGAGTCGAGTGGTGGGAATGAGCGTGTTTGAGATGGCAATGTTGGCACAGGATAGAACGACATTTAGAGCTCTTATGCATAAGGTTGCTATGAGTCACAAGTGACTCAATGACACATAACAACAACAACAACTATCTTGAAGAAATTCACTCTAATCCTATTTTTTTGAGTGTTTTACTCATGAAAGGGTGTTGTAATTTTTCAAAATCCTTTTCTGCATCAATTGAGAAGATGATGTGGTTCTTGTTCTTTGCTTTGTTAATGTGATGAATGACATTGATTGTTTTTCTTATGTTGAACCATCCTTGCATACCTGCTATGAATCCTACTTGGTCATGGTGAACGATTTTTTTGATGTGTTGTTGGAGTCTATTGGCCAGGACTTTATTTAGGATTTTTGCATCTAGTTTCATGAGAAATATTGGCCTGTAATTTTCTGTTTTGGTGGTGTCTATGCCTGGCTTTGATGTCAAGGATATGTTTGCTTCATAGAATGACTCTGGGAGAATTACATCTTTCTTGATTTTCTGAAATAGTTTATGTAGAATTAGTGACAGTTCTTCTCTGAAGGTTTGATAAAATTCACTTGTAAAACCATCTGGTCCAGGGCTTTTTTGGCTGGAAGTTGTTTTATTGCCTTTTCAATTTCTTCTTTTGTGATGGGTCTGTTCAGATGTTCAATTTTGGTTTGTATCAATTTAGGTGGGGTGTGATTTTCCCATTTCTCTAGATTTTCATATTTGTTTGTGCATAATTTTTCATATAGTTCGTTGTTAACCTTTTTATTTTAGTTGGTTTTGTTGTGACATTGCCCATTTCATGTCTTACTGAGATTATTTTTATCTTTCTTTTCTTTTCATAGTTTTGCTCGTGGTTTGTCGATTTTATTGACCTTTTTGAAGAACCAGCTCTTGGTTTTGCTGATGGTTTCTACTGTTTTTCTGTGTTTTTTTATATCACTTATTTCTGCCTAAATTTTATAATTTCAGGGTTTTTTTAAGGTATTGTGTTTTCCTGCTGTTCTTTTTCAATTTGTTGGAGATGTTGGGTTAGAGAGCCAATGGTCATCTTTTCCTGTCTTTTAATGCATTTACTTATTGCTATAAATTGATGTCTAATTACTGCTTTGGTTGTTTCCCAGAGGTTTCAGTAAGTTATGTTTTCATTGTTGTTTATTTCAAGAAACTTTTAATTTCATTTTTAATTTCTTCTGGTACTTAATGGGGATGAGTGTGTTGGAGACAATGAGATTGGCACAGGACAGAGCAGAGTTTAGAGCTGTTGTACATAGGGTTGCTATGAGTTGCAAGCGACTCGATGGCACATAACAACAACAACAACCTACTCACGTTCAAACAAGGTGTTGTTTAGCTTCAAAATGTATGGTTTCCCCCCCCTTCATTATCCTCTTGTTATTAATTTCTAATTTTGTAGCATTGTGGTCTCAGAAGATGCTTTGTCTTATTTCTATGCTTTTGGATTTATTGATGCTTGCTTTGTGTCCTAAATTATGATCTATTCTGGAAAACGTTCAATGCACATTGAAGAAGAAGGTATACTGTGTTTTTTAGGGGTGCATTAGCCTATAAATATCTATGAGACTGAGTTGGTTTATTTTGTGGTTTAATTCTTCAACATTTCCTTTGAGCTTCTTTCTGGAAGTTCTGTCTTTTCTTGAGAGTAGTATATTGAAGTCTCCAACTGCTATAGTAGTGTTGTCTATTTCCTTTTCCAGTTTTGTTAATGTTTGCTTTATATATTTTGCAGGCCTTTCATTTGGTGCATAGGTATTTATTATTGTTATGTCTTCTTGTTCTATTGACTCCTTAATCATTATGTAGTGACTTTCCTTGTCCTTTATGATGGTTTTTACATGGAAATCTATTTTATCAGAAATTAATATCACCACTCCTGCTTTTTTTCTGGTTGCCATTTGCTTGGTATATTTTTTCCCCACCCTTTTAATTTTAGTCTGTCTTTATCTTCACTTTTTAGGTATATCTCTTGTAGACAGCATATTGATAGATTTTGTTTTGTTGTTTTTTTTAATCTAATCTGCTACTCTTTTTCTCTTCAGTGGTGCATTTAAACCATTTCCATTCAGTGGGATTATTAAGAGGCAAAGTTTCATTTCTATCATTTTGTTGGTTTCTTTTTGGTGTTGTTGCTAGTTACTTTGGTCCATCCTGCTTTTTGTGGCACCTCCAAAAAAAGGATGTCTCTCAGTGTTTTCTGTAATGCTGGCCTTGTTTTATGAACCTCCTTAGGTTCTGTTTTTCTGGGAATATCTTGATCTCTCCTTCATATCCAATGGACAATTTTGCTGGGTATAATATTCTTGGTCAACAGTTGTATTCTTTGAGTGTTCACTATATGTCATTCCATTGTCTTCTTGCTTACATGGTGTCTGCTGAAAAATCAGCACATAATCTTATTTGCTGTCCCTTATAGGTTACTCTTTGTTTCTCCCTCACTGCTTTCAGAATTATCTCTTTATCTTTGGTTCTGGCAAATTAGACAATGATATGTCTTGGTGTTTTTTATTTTTTGGAGGGGTCTATTCTACTCAGCTTCTTAAATATATATTCTCTCATTCTTCATTATGCCTGGAAATTTTCTTCTAATAATTCTTCCACAACTTTTTCGGTGTCTTTACTTTCTTTTTCCTGTTCTGGGATTCCGACGATGTGCATGTTATTTCTCTTGATAGTGTCCCACCTTATTCTTAGGTTTTCTTCTTTTTCCTTCCTTTCTGATATTGCTTTTTGTTCTAGCAGATCAGTGGTGACAATTCTATCTTCTATCTTACTGGTTCTGTATCCCATCTCTTCAACCATGTTCATGTGACCCTCCATCATGTGGACAGCATCTGAAACATTGGTCCTCATATTTTGGATTGTGTTTTATTATTTTTACATAGCCTCCAATGCCTCATTTGTTTTATCTGGATTGTTTTTTAAGCTCCTCCTGGTTTTTACTTACAGTGTCCTGTAATGCTTCAGGTTTGTCTTTCACCCATTGAAAATATTCAATCATTGTTCTTTTAAGTTCTATGTCAGAAAGTTTCGTCAGACTTTCTGGCTTCAGGAATCCATTGATACTGTGTCACTTTTTTTGGGTGACATCTTGCTCAGGGCTTATGTAGGTAGTGAGGTAGCCTATGTGACATTGCTGTGGTAGAGTTTTTCAAGTCTGAGGTAATAGTAGATTCTTGGTCTGAAGTCACTGCTCCAAAAAAGTGTGGGGCATCTACCCTGATTGAGTTTCTTTCAGTTTGATAGAGAAAAGGCTTGTGGAAGCAACCTCCTCTTTCAGACAACTGCTGCACCTAGGGTAGCCCGAGATGCCCTGGGATAAAGGAAGTTGATGGACTGGACATGAGTAGACACAAGGCAGAGTCTAGAGACCTGATTGAAAAACCAGAAAGCCTTGGTTTTCCCTTCAAGAGTGAGCTCCAACTGGCTCACTCCCTTCTGATTGAGCTTAAGGTGTCCCACATGCTCCAGCCAATCAGCAGTGCCACCCACCCCCACCCCTCAAAGGACCTCATTCAAGTTCCAATATCCATTTTACTGTCCATCAAGGCATGGTGTTCTGGGTGTGGGTTGGCTGCTTTGGGACTGGAGTTCTCGGTGTGGGCCAGCAATGTTGGGACTAGAGTTCCTGGCTCATACTCACTCAGATTCCAGCTTTCTTTCTCGCCTGGTGTGTTGCTCCCTAATGTGTATGTCAGTAGCTCCCTGGCACATGTGTGGTGTAAGTAAGCAGCTCCCTAGTGCATGTGTGGCATCAACAAGCAGCTCCCTGGCTTGTGCATGGAGTCAGCAAGCAGCTCCCTGGCCTGTGTGTAGTATTAACAAGGAGCATGTGTTGTGTCAGCAAGAAGCTCTCCAGGGCATGTGTGGCATCAGCAAGCAGATCCCTGTAGTGTGCTTGGCATCAGGACCAAAATGCTCTTCTCCTGTACAGTTGGCAATCATTTGCAGCCCTGCCTCTGTGTGGCCTACAAAGGCACTCTGCAGCTGGAGTTCTGATGAGATGGTATCAAATGCTCTTGGGCATGCCCCTTCTGGAATCCAACTGTTTTACACAGGAGGCTTTAAACTGGAGACTCTTAGACAGGATCCAATCCAAATGACTTTTAAATATTTTTAATAAAATTTTCAGCATTTTCTTTACTATTAGAAGAAATTTAAAATGCTAACACATTTAATTTCATCTTTAATAATTGATGTAATAATATCATACTCATATTCATAGACAATCATTTCTTAATTCAAAATAAACATTAATGTTAAAAATATGCCAAAGTAATCCAAATTTATAGTACAACGTAAGAATTGATTCTGGACAGAATATTAAATGATCCAGGAAGTATTAAAAGAAGAAGTAGAAAGTATACAGAGTCATTGTAACAAAAGGAATTTGTGGACACAGAAAAAAAATTTCTGAAACAACATATGAGCAAGAGACTGTGGTGATGAAGGAAAATGTTCAAGCTACTCTGAAATAATTGGCAAAAAATAAGGCCTCAGGAATTGATGGTATACCAATTGATATATTTCAACAAACAAATGCTGCCCTAGATATGCTCACCAAGTTGTGCAGAGAAATATGGAGGACAACCACTTGGCCAAATGACTGGAAGAGATCTATATTTGTTCCCATTCCAAAGAAAGGTGATCCAACAGTGTGAAAATTATCGAACAATATCATTTGTATCACATGCAAGCAAGATTCAGTTGAAGATTATAAAAAAAATGACTGAAACAGTACATCAACAGAGAACTGTCTAAAATGCAGGCTGGGTTTAGAAGAGATCATGGCACCGGGGATATTATAGCTACTGTTAGATGGATCTTGGCTGAAGGCAGGGAGTACCAGAAGAATGTCTATCTGTGTTTCATTGACTATGCAAAGACTTTTGACTGTGTGGACCACAAAAAACTGTATCTAACTCTGTGAAGAATGAGAATCCCAGATCACTTGATTGTGCTTATGAAAAACCTATATTTGGACCAGGAGGCAGTGGTAAGAACAAAGGAAGGGAACACTGCATCATTCAAAATTGGGGAGGATTCACACCACGGATGTAGCCTATCTCCATATTTTTTTAATCTATATGCAGAACAGATTATCTAGGAGGCTGGGCTCTATGAGGAGAAATGTGACATCAGTAATAGAGGAAGACTTATCAACAATCTGCATTATGCAGATGACACAACTCTGCTTGCTGAAACTCAGGACGACCTGAAGCACTCACTGTGGAAGGTCAAGCGCTTCAGTCTTCAGTATGGACTGAAGCTCAATATCAAGAAAACAAATATTCTCACCACTGGGCTGATTGGCAGCATTATGATGGAGGTTGAAGAGATTGATATTGTTAATAGCTTTAGTTTGCTGGCTCCACAATCAACACTCTTGGCACCAGCAGCCAGGAAATTAAAGGACATATTGTGATGGGAAAGTTTGGTGTCAGAGACCTCTCCAAAGTACTTAAGAGCAATGATGTCAGTCTGGAGACTAAGGTTTGCCTCACCCACGCCATAGTCTTTGCAATTACTTGCTATGTATGAGAAAGCTGGACAATGACTAGGGATGACAGAAGGAGAATTGATGCCTTTGAGCTGTGGTGTTGGAGCAGAGTGTTGACTATACCATGCACTGCTAAGAGAACAAACATGTTCAACCTGGAGAGGATTAATCCAGGCTGCCCCTTGGAGGCAAGTATTCTGAAGCTTCGTCTGACATACTTTGGACATGTTGCAAGGAGGGTCCAGTGCTTGGGAGGGTGAAGGGACAGCACAGGAGAAGAAGACTCTCAATGAGAAAGATTTATTCAATGGCTGTGGTAAAAGGGATTGTTGTTTCAGAGACAATAATATTGGCACAGGACAGAGCAGGGTTTAGGGCTGTTGTACATAGGGTCATTATGAATCACAGGCAACTTTACAGAATATAACAACAACTGATAACATATCACTAATAATTTTTAAACATAATTCGAGAACTATGTCAACATCAAGCTAGGTAAAGGCAACTTTCATTACTAGATTGTTTCCCAAACTTTTTTTTCCACTTGTGCTATTGAGAGTAAAACTGACTTGAAATTTACTGTGATCAATTAGTAATGTAATACTTATTTAAATAATCATTCCCTAAAATTGATATTTACCTTATTAAGAGTATGAAAAGTTGACATAGCAAGTTTCTTAACTGAAAACTGCTTCTTAAATAAAACTGAGAGTTGAGCTTTAGATTTGTTTCTTTTTAAAATTTAAAGAAAGTAAACGTATTTTCATGGTTTTCTTTTCAGTCAAAGATACAGAAGCTGTAGGATATTCTGAAATTCAATAGTTCCACAATATGAAGAGATGACTTATTCATACATAAGGTATTTCAAGTTTCAATTATTTAATGACATTACTATAAGTTAGTATTACTGTATTTGCTAATTTATGATAAAGTATACCCACTTAACAAGGAATTGGTTGTATTTAATCAATTAGGCATAAATAAAAATAAAACTGATAAAAAGCCATCCACCATGAAGTTCATTTTATTCATATAACTTAGAATGACAATTTTAAATAAAGAGACACGAAGGCTTTGAACCCTTATTTTAGACATTCCATTACAGAAAAACAGCAAATAATTACAAAAATGAAGTTTAAAGATTCTTGTGCACTTGTTTGCACAAAAGGATACATTCTTTGTCATATAAGCACTGCAATGTCAAATAAAGTTGTAAGTCACATTTGGTGCAATATGTGTTTCACTGAACCAATAAATCCTTAGGACTTGGAAACAGTGGCGTGTATCAGTAAAGGGCAGTTAAAATATCCTACCACACAGGTTTTATAATAGTCCATGTTGTTTTTTGGGTAGAAACACAGCAATTCAGGACAAAACTTATATTGAAAACTCATGCAATGGTGCGTTAGCAAAGGAATGTACACTATTGAAGAACTGGAATGGTACATTTCAGGCAAACTGGTTTCACTGAAGAATGTACCATTTCCTTTTAGAATTTACTGCATTGCTGGCATGAAGTGCCATAGATTTGCATGAAGTGCATGGTATTTCCAATGAAGCTTCTTTTTTCTTGCCTAGAAATACCACAAGTCAAACTGCATTTCAAAACTTAGCCCACACAGATTTCACCAAGAACATACCACTTTCTACTTGGGAATACTGGTAAGTAACAGAGAGCCGCAGTGGAGAATTTGTATAAATCCGGTTTCCCCAGACAAAGTATAATTTCTGATAAGGATACAGTTTTCAGTAGGAGAAAGCTGCAGTCCCATTTCCCAAAATACAGGTTTTCTTAAAACAAACAAACAAACAAACTATTCTGTCTGAACATCACACTACAAGAGAACCATCATTTCCAAAGGTTTGCAAGTTGGTGTTCACAAACCAACATATTCTTTTCTTTGGAAGTCCTGGAATGACAGACTGAGCTGTAAATCACCTGTGGTGCAATGTGCAATTCACTAAAGAACATACAGGTTATTACTTCTGAATACTAGTGTGCAGGAATCAACTGCAGTTGAAAATTCATAATTTCTACCACTACATATTGTTTCCTTCATAGAAACAAAGCAATTCATTACAATAGTGAAGTTTAAAACTTGTGCCATGTGTTTACACAGAACAATTGCATTCTTTGTAACAGAAGCAGTGCAATGCCACATAACATTGTAAGTCACATTTGGTGGAACATGCGTTTCACTAAGCAAAGAAAGGCTTAGTGATTGGAAACTGATGTGTGTCAATAAAGTGTAGTTTAAATTTCCTCACCAAGTTGTGTCAAGAAATCTGGAGAACAACCACTTGGCCAACTGACTGCAAAAGATCTATATATGTTCACATTCCAAAGAAAGGTTACCCAACAGAGTGTGGAAACTATAGAACAATATCATTGATTTCACATGCAAGCAAGATTCTGCTGAAGATTATCCCAAAACGAGTGGAACAGCATATCAGCAGATAACTGCCAGAAGTCCAGGCTGGGTTTAGAAGGGGTCGTGATACTAGGGATATTGTAGCTAATATTAGATGGATCTTGGCTGAAAGCAGGGAGTACCACAAGAATGTCTATCTGTGCTTCATTGATTATGCAAAGGCGTTTGACTGTGTGGGTCCTAACAAACTGTGGCTGACTCTGAGAAGAATGGGAATCCCAGAACATTTGATCATGCTAATGTGAAACCTATACTTGGACCAAGAGGCAGTCATCAGAACAGAGCAAAGGAACATTGCATGGTTCAAAATTTGGAAGAGTGTACACCAGGGATGTATTCTGTCTCCATACTTTTCAACCTGTATGCAGAACAGATTATCTGGGAGGCTGGGCTCTATGAGGAGAAATGTGGGGTCAAGATTGGTGGAAGATTAATCAACAATCTGAGTTAGATCAATCAACAATCTGCGTTATGCAGATGACACAACCCTGCTTGATGAAACTGAGGAGGACATGAAGCGCTAGCTGCAGAGGATCAAGGACTGCAGCCTTCAATATGGATTGAGGCTCAATGTCAAGAAGACAAAGATTCTCATCACTGGACCAATTGGCAGCATAAGGATGGATGAATCACTTGTTATGCATCAGAGAGTTGGACAATGACTAGGGAGGAAAGAAGGTGAATTGATGCCTTTGAGCTTTGGTGTTGGAGAAGAGTATTGAGGGTACCATGGACTGCTAAGAAAACTAACAGATTCATCCTGGAAAGGATTAAATCAGGCGGCTCCTTGGAGGCAAGGATTCTGAGGCTCCGTCTAACATACTTTGGACATGTTGTAAAGAAGAGACCAGTCTTTGGAGAGGGAAATCATGCTTGGTAGGGGGGAGGGCAGGCGCAGGAGGGCAAGGCCCTCTATGAGGTGGATTGGTTCAGTGACTGGGAGCAGAGTTTAGGGCTGTTGTACATAGGGTCGCTATGAGTCACAAGAGACTCAATGGCACATAACAACAACAACAACAACCACACAGGTTTTCCAATAGTGTCTGTTGTTTCTTGCTTAGAAGCCAGCAATTCAGGACAAAACTTTAGTTGAAATGTTATGCAACAGTGTGTTCCCAAAAGAATGTATACTTTACTATTGAAAAACTGGAATGGCACACAACGCTGTAAATCACATTTTGGGAAACCTGTGTTTCACTGAAGAATGTATAGTTTACTATTTTAATGTACTCCTGAGGTGGAAGGAAGTGCAGGTGAAAATTCGTACCACAAGGGATTTCCAATGCTACTTTTTTCTTCTTCCCTAGATATACAGCAAGTCAGGAGGAAGCTACATTTCAAAATCTATGCCATGCAGATTTCATCAAAAAATGTATTGGTTTTACTTGGAAGTACTAATATGTAGCAGAGAGCTTTAATGGAGAATTTGTATAAAGCGGGTTTCCCCAGAGAAATTATCATTTTTTATTTGGATACAGTTTTCAGGAAGAGAATGCGCCATTCCCAGTTGACAACCCAGGTTTTCTTCAAAAAACTATTCTCTCTGATAGAGAACATTGCAATATAAGCAAACCCTAAGTTCCAAGTATATGCAAGTAGGTTTTCACAAAACATCGTATTCTTTACTATGGAAGCCCGGAAATGATAGAGTGAACTGTAATTCACATTTGATGCAACATGTGTTTCACTAAAGAACGTGCAGTTTACTATATCTGAATACTAGTGTTCAGGAATCAACCGCACTTGAAAATTCATACCCCACAGGGTATCTAACAGGAAGTATTGTTTCCTTCATAGAAACACACTATTTCATTACAACAGTGAAGTTTAAAACTTGTGCAACTGTGTTTTTACAAAAGACTGCAATCTTTGTAATGGAAGCACTGCAATGGCGATAAAGTTTTAAGTCACATTTGGTGCAACATGCGTTTCACTAAATAAAGAAAGGCTTAGCACTTGGAAACACCGGTGTGTGTCAGTAAAGTGCAGGTGAAATTTTGTATTACACCTGTTTTCAAATAGTGCGTTTTGTTTCTTGGATATAAACCCAGCAATTCAAGACAAAATTTCAGTTAAAAACTTATGCCATGGTGTGTTCCCAAAAGAATGTTTACTTTTCCTATTGAAGAACTGCAATGGCACACAAAGCTGTGTTTCACTGAACAATGTACAGTTTATTAGTGGAACATACCATTATGTATCATGAAGTGCAGTTGAAAATTCATACCACAAGGGATTTTTGATGCTCTTTCTTCCTTCTTTCCTACAAATACTGCAAATTAGGCAGAAGATGCATTTCAAAACTTATGCCCCATGGATTTCACAAAAGAACGGACTGTTTTCTACTTGGAAATACGGATACGTAACAGAGAGCTGCAATGGAGAATACATACGAATTGCATTTCCCCAAACAGTCATTTCTGATATAGATACAGTTTTCATCAGGAGAAGGCTGCATTCCCAATTAATACAACACAGATTTTCTTCAAAAACCTATTCTGTCTGATAGGGAACATCACAATATGAGAGAACCATCAGTTGAAAATGTATGCAAGTGGGTTTTCACAAAACAGTTTATCCTTTGCTATGTAAGCCGTGAATGACAGAGTAAGCTGAAATTCACCTTTTCCACAATGTGTGTTTCAGTAAAGAACATGTGGTTTACTACTTCTGAATACTAGTGTGCAGGAATCAACTGCAGTTGAAAATTTGTACCACATGACATTTATAACACTACATATTGTTTCTGTTATAGAAATACAGCCATTCATTACAACAGTGGTGTTTAAAACATGTACAGCTGTATTTTCACAAAAGAATGAATACCTTGTAATGGAAGAACTGTAATGCCAGAAATAGTTGTATTTGGTGCAACATGCATTTCACTAAACAAAGAAAGGCTTAGTACTTGGGAACATAGATGTGTGCCAGTAAAGTATTGTTGAAATTTTCTAGCACACCAGTTTTCCAGTAGTCCGAGTTGTTTCTTGAAGAGAAACAAAGCAATTCAAGACAAAACTTCAGTTGAAAACTATGCTACGGTGTTTCCTCAAAATAATGAATACTTTACTATTGAATAGCTGGAATGGCACACAATGCTGTAAATCACATTTAAAGCAATCTGCATTTCACTGAAAAATATTCAAATTACTATTGGAACATACTGCTGTGCAGGCAATAAATGCAGTTGAAAATTTGTACCACAAGTGATTTCCAATGTTGCTTATTCCTACTTTACTACAAATACTACAAGTTAATCAGAAGATGTATTTAAAAACTTATGCCACACGGATTTCACCAAAGAACGTACTGCATTCTACGTGGAAATACTGGTATGTAATAGTGAGCTGCAATGGAGAATTTACTAAGTGGGTTTCACCAAACAAAGTGTCATTTCTGATAGGGATACAGTTTTCAGCAGGAGAAAGTTGCATTTTCAATTTGTACAACATAGGTTTTCTGGGGAAAAAAAAACAACCAAACAAACAAACAAAAAAAACAAAAACAAACCTATTCTGTCTGTTAGGGAACATCACAATACTAGAGATTCCAAATAGATGCAAGTGGGTTTTCACAAAACAACTTATCCTTTATTATGTAAACTGGGAATGACAGAATTAGGTGTAATTCACCTTTGGTGCACTGTGTGTTTTACTAAATAACTTGTGGTTTACCACTTCTGAAAATTAGCGTGCAGGAATCAATTGCAGCTTAATATTTGTACTACACAAAATTTTAAACACTACATATTGTTTCCTTCATAGATATACAGCAATTCATTACAACAGTGAAGTTTAAAACTTGTGCAACTCTGTTTTGACAAAAGAATTAATTCTTTCTAATGGAAGCACTGCAATGCCAGATAAAGTTGTAAGTCACATTTGGTGCAACATGCATTTCACTAAACAAAGAAAGGCTTAGTACTTGAAAACACTGGTGTATGTCAGCAAAGTGTAGTTGAAATTTCATACAACACAGGTTTTCCAATAGTCCATGTTGTTTCTTGGACAACTTAGGATAGAACTTCAGTTTAAAACTTAAGCTATGATGTGATACCAAAAGAATGTCTACTTTACTACTGAAGAACTGGAATGGCACACAAAGCTGTAAATCACATTTGGTGGAACCTGCATTTCACTGAAGACTGTACAGTTTACTATTGAAATACATTGCTGTGCAGAAATGAAGTGCAGTTGAACATTCGTACCACACAGGATTTCCAATGCTGCTTCTTCCTACTTCCTGAGAATTACTGCAAGTCAGGAGGAAGCTGCATTTCAAAATATATGACACACAAATTTCACCAAAGAATGTATGGCTTTCTACTTGGAAGTATTGGTACTTAGCCGAGAGTTGCAATGGAGATTTCATACAAAGCGGTTTTCCCCAAACAAAATGACACTATTAATATGGATATTTTAATATGGATATTTCAGCAGAAGAAATTTACATACCCAATTCGTACAATAGTGTGTTTTTTTAAAAAAAGAAAACAATTCTGTCTGATAAGAAACATCGCAATAAGAGCAAACCATCAGTTCCAAACATATGCAAGTGGGTTTTCACAAAACAACGTATTCTTTACTATAAAAACTCTGGAATGACAGAGTGAACACCTTTGTTGCAACATGTGTTTACCTAAATGTTGTGCATTTTACTCTTTCTGAATACTAGTGTGTAGTAATTAACTGCAGTTGAAAATCCATACAACACAGGATTTCCCTCATACAAACACAGCAACTTATTACAACAATGAAGTTTAAAACTTGTGTAACTGTGTTTTCAAAAACGAATACATTCTTTGTAATGCAAGCACTTCAGTGCTGGATAAAGTTGTAAGTCACATTTTGTGCAACAGGCATTTCACTGAAACAAGAAAGCCTTAGAACTTGGAAACACTGGTGTATGTCAATCAAGTGTAGTTTAAATTTCCTACCACATGGGTTTTCCAACAGTCCAAGTTGTTTCTTGGATATAAACACAGCAATTCAGGACAACATTTCAGTTGAAAACTTATGCAATGGTGTGTTCCCAAAAGAATGTATGCTTTACTATTGTAGAACTCGAGAGGCACCCAAAGCTGTAAATCACATTTTGAGTAGGCTGTGTTTCACTGAAAAATGTCCAGTTTACTGTTGGAACATACTGCTATGTAGGCATTAAGTGTAGTTGAAAATTCATTCCACAGGGGATTTTCAATGCTTCTTCTTTCTTCTTTACCAGAAATACTGCAAGCCAGGCAGAAAATGTATTTTAAAACTTATGCCACACGGATTTTCCCAAAGAATGTACCGTGCTCTAATTAAAAAAATCACCCACCTTTGGCTTGGAAGCATCGCTTTCTGTCCACTGGGCCAGCTGATCTCTCTCTATGTTGATGTTATTGTTGTTAAGTGCCATTGAGTCTCAGGCGACTCATAGAGACCCTATGAAGGACAGTCCTCAATGCTTGGGTGTCTTTCATCCTCTCTCCAGACATTCCTCTAGGTCGTGTAGCCCTGGTGTACAAGTTGCTGTACAGTGGTAACTTGTGGTTGCTGTGAGGTTGAACACTGTGACACTGATGTGTCAAATGTGTTAATGGTTGGTTACCCAATGCGGACAGAGTGGGGTGGAGCTCTCCAATTTAAACAAGCTTAGAAGCAGGAGTGGCATCCACTTTTGTAATAGCTTGCCTCCAGAAACCCTATGAACCTGGAGAGAGGATGAAAGACACCCAAGTTGAGGACTCGCCTTCATAGGGTTGCTATGAGTCGCCTGCGACTCAACGGAACTTAACAACAACAACAACAACCACAACCACGTTCTAATAGGAAATACTGGTGTGTAACAGTGAGCTGCAATGGAGAATACGTACCAAGTGTGTTTCCCCAAGTGTCATTTTCCAAATGAATATAGTTTTCAGCAGAAGCAAGCTGCGTTTCCAATTCATACAACACGGGTTTTCTTCAAAAACTATTCTTCCTGATAGGGAACATCACAATACGAGAAAACCATCAGTTTGAAACGTATTTAAATGGTTTTTACAAAACAACGCATTCTTTTGTATGAAATCCCTGGAATGACAGAGTGAGCTGTAATGCATCTTTGGTGCAACGTTTGATTCACTAAAGAATGTGCGGTTTACTACTTCCAAATAATAGTGTGCAGGAAGTGGTACCACATGGGATTTCTAACACTATGTATTGTTTCCTTCATAGAAACACAACAATTCATTACCACAGTGAAATTTAAAACTTGTGCAACTGTGTTTTCAGAAAAGAATGTGTTCTTTGTAATGAACACACTGCAATGTCAGATAAAGTTGTAAGTCACATTTGGTGCAACATGTGTTTCACTAACAAAGAAAGGCTTAGTACTTGGAAACACTGAAGTGTACCAGTAAAGTGTTGTTGAGATTTTCTAACACAGCAGTTTTCCAGTAGTCCGAGTTGTTTCTTGAAGAGAAATAAAGCAATTCGGGACAAAACTTCAGTTAAAAACTTATGTGACGGTATGTTTAAAAAAACAACACCCCATACGCGTATACTTTACTGTTGAGTAACTGGAATGGCACACAGGCTGTAAATTACATGTTATGCGTTTAACTGAAGACTGTATGGTTTACTATTGGAATATACTGCTGTGCAGGAATGCAGTGCAGTTGAAAGTTCATGTCACACAGGATTTCCAATGCTACTTTTTCCTTCTTTTCTAGAAATACTGCAAGTCAGGAGGATGCTGCATTTCAAAACTTATGCCACATGGATTTCACTAAAGAACATATGGCTTTCTACTTGGAAATACTGGTATGTCACAGAGGACTGCAAAGGAGAATTAGTATGAAACGGGTTTCCTCAAACAAAGTGTCATTTCTGATATGAATAGTTTTCAGCAGAAAAAAGCTGCATTCCAATTTGTACAACACAGACTTTCTTCAAAAAGCTATTCTCTCTGATAGGGAAAATCACAATATGAACAAACCGAAAGTTGCAAACATATGCAAGTGGGTTTTCACAAAACAATATATTCTTTACTATGAAAGCCCTGGAATGACAGAGTTAGCTGTAATTCACCTTTGATGCAACATGTATTTCACTAAAGAATTACTTACAAATACTAGTGTTCAGGAGTTAACTGTAGCTGAAAATTTGAACCACGCAGGATTTCTAACACTACATATTGTTTTCTTCATAGAAATACAACAGTACACAGTGAAGTTTAAAAGTTGTGCAACTGTGTTTTCACAAAAGAATGCATTCTTTGTACTGGAAACGCTGGAATGTCAGATAGAGTTGTAAGTCACATTTGGTGCAACACACTTTCAATAAACAAAGAAAGAATTAGTACTTGGAAACATTGGTGTGTGTCAGCAAAGTGTAGTTGAAATTTTTTACCATACGGGTTTTCCATTAGTCCTTATTGTTTCTTGAATAGAAACACAGAAATTCAGGGCAAAATTTCAGTTGAAAACATGCTACAGTGTGTTCCCAAAAGAAGGTATACTTTATTATTTAAGAACTGGAATGCCACATGAAGTTGTAAATCACATTTCCTGCAACCTGTGTCTCATGGAAAAATATTTAGTTTATTATAAGAACATACTGCTGTGCAGGCATGAAATATAGTTGATTTCAAATGCTACTTCTTCCTTCTATGCTAGAATACTGCAAGTCAGAAAAAGATGCATTTCAAAACTTATGCCACAGGATTTCACCAAAGAATGTACCTTGTTCTACTTGGAAATACTTGTATGTGACAGAGAGCTGCAATGGAAAAGTCATATGAAGCAGGTTTCCCCAAACAAAGTGTCATTTTTTATATGGATAAAGTTTTCAGCAGGAGAAAGCTGCACTACCAATTCATACAACATGGGTTTTCTTCAAGAAAGTATTCTGTCTGATAGGGAACATCACAATACGAGAAAACCATCAGTAGGTTTCCACAAAACAACATATTCTTTACTATGGAAGCCCAGGAATGACAGAGGGAGCTGTAATTCACATTTGGTGCAACGTGTGTCTCACTAAAGAAAGTGCTGTTTACGACTTCTGAATACTAGTTTTCAGGAATCAACCGCAGTTGAAAATTAGTACCACATGAAATTTGTAACACTACTGTATTGTAGTAACGTATTTGTAACACTACGTATCCTTTATAGAAACAGCAATTCATTACAACAGTGAAGTTTAAAACTCATGCAACTGTGTTTTCACAAAAGAATGCATTCTTTGTAATAGAAGCACTCCAAAGCCAGATAAAGTTGTCAGTCATATTTGTTGCAGCATGTGTTTCACTAAACAAAGAAAGACTTAGAACTTGGAAACACTGGTGTGTGTCAGTAAAGTAAAGCTGAAATTTCATACCATTTGGGATTCCCAATAGAAACACAGAAATTCAGGACAAAACATCAGTTGAAAATGTATGCAATGGTGTGTTCCCAAATAACATATACTTTTCTATTAGAGAACTGAAATAGCACACAAGGTTGTAAATCACATTTCATTCAACCTGTATTTCACTGAAGAATGTACGGTTTACTATTGGAATATACTACTGTGCTGGAATGACATGCAGTAGAAAATTTGTACCACATGGGATTTTCAATGTTGCTTCTTTCTTGTTTCCTAGAAATACTGCAAGTCAGGTGGAAGTTGCATTTGCAAACTTATACTACATGGAGTTCACCTAAGAACATACTACTTTCTATGTGGAAATGCTGGTATGTAGCAGTGGGCTGCAATGGAGAATTTGTATCAAACGAGTTTCCAAAAGTACAATTTCTGATAGGAATAAAATTTTCAGCAGGAGAAAGCTTCAGTCCCAACTTGTACAACACGGGTTTTCTTTAAAAAACTATTCTATTAGGAAACATTGCAATAATGGAGAACCATCAGGTCCAAACGTATGCAAGTGTGTTTTCACAAAACAATGAATTCTTTAGTATGAAAGCCCTAGAATAATAGAATGAGCTGTTATTCACCTTTGGTGCAATGTGCGCTCACTAAAGAATGTGCAGTTTACTACTTCTGAATACTAGTGTACAGGAATCAACTGCAGCTGAAAATTCTTACCACACAAGATTTCTAACTCTATGTATTGTTTCCTTCATAGAAACAGAGGAATTCATTACAACAGTGAAGTTTAACACTTTTGCAACTCTTTTTTCACAAAAGAATTAATTTTCAAAACAACTATGAGTTATCATCTCACCCCAGTAAGAAGAGCCAAATTTAACAGAACAAAGCAACAAATGCTGGCGAGGTTGTGGAGAAACTGGAACCCTTATTCACTGTAGATGGAAGTGTAGAATGGTGCAACCACTGTGGAAAATGGTGTGGCGCTTTCTCAAAAAGTTGCAAATAGAGATACCATTTGACCTAGCAATTCCACTACTGGGAATATACCCTAAAGAGACCATAACCGACATCCAAGCAGATATATGTACACCCATGTTTATCGTGACTTTGTTCACAATAGCAAGGAGTTGGGAACAACCCAAGTGCCCATCAACATATGAATGCATAGAGAAGCTGTGGTATATTCATACAATGGAATACTGTGCTGCATTGAAAAACAAGGAACTCATGCAGTATTATTCAAAATGAATGACCCTGGAGGACAACATGCTGAGGACGAATACTGCATGGTGCCACTGTTGTAGAATGGGACTGACATCAGGGTTGGGGTAAAACTGAGAAAAACTGGATAAATTATGTATACTGCATTCAAACAGATGAGGGCGAGAACAATTTAAAAGCGATATATGATAGGGTATTATGGTTATCACAAGAGTCCAGAATTAAGGTTGCATAGTGGAGTGTATTTGGGGCGGTGGCAGGGGGTGGTTCGGGGGGATTGTATACCAGTGAAAGACTTTTTCTTTTACTTTTTAAAGAAAGGAGCGAACTGGCGGCGGGGGGGGGGCAGAGGGCTGGGCAGGGAGAAAAGTGCAAAATCTCTGTAAATGTACATTAAAATTAATAAAAAATATGCCGTTTTAGTTTATGTAACGCCAAAATGAGCTCAAAAATACCTTTAATAAATAAAGTGGATTTTTTAAACTAACAAACAAAAAAGAATTCATTTTATGTAATGGAAACACTGCAATGCCAGATAAAGTTGTAAGTCACGTTTGGTGCAACATGCATTTCACTAAACAAAGAAAGGCTTAGTTCTTGGAAACACTGGTGTGTGTCAGTAAGTGTAGTTAAAAATTCGTACCACACAGGTTTTCCAGTAGTCTGTGTTGTTTCTTGGATAGAAATACAGAAATGCAGGACCAAACTTCAGTTGAAAATTGATGCAATGGTGTGTTCCCAAAATAATGAATACTTTACTATTGAGAACTGGAATGGCACACAAAGTTGTAAATCACTTTTCATGCCACCTGCATTTCACAGAAAAGTGTCAGGTTTACTATTGGAACTTACGGCTGTGCAGGTATTAAGTACAGTTGAAAATTTGTACCACAAGAGATTTCCAATGCTGCTTCTTCCTTTTTTCCTAGACATACTGCAAGTCAGCAAAAGCTGTATTTCAAAACTTACGCAACAAGGATTTCACCAATGATCATACCCCTTTCTACTTGGAAATATTGGTATGTAGCAGAGAGCTGCAATAGAGAATTTATATGAAGTGTCTTTTCTGAAATGGATCCAGTTTTCAACAGGACAAAGCTACATTCCCAATTTGTAGAACATGTGTTTTCATAAAAAAACTATTCTGTCTGATAGGGAACATCACAATATATGAGAGAACCATCATCAGTTCCAAAAGTATGCAAGTTGGTTTTCACAAAACAATGTATTATTTACTATGGAAGCTATGGTAAGACAGAATGAGCTGTAATTCATCTTTAGTGCAATATGTGTTTCACTGAAGAACGTGCTGTTTACTAATTCAGAATACTAGTGTGCAGGAATTCTTACTACATGGGTTTCTAACCCTACTTTTTGTTTCCTTCATAGAAACACAGCAATTCATTACAATAGTGAAGTTTAAAACTTGTGCAACTGTGTTTTCACAAAAGACTGCATTCTTTGTAATAGAAGCACTGCAATGCCAGATAAAATTATAAGTCATATTTGATGTAACATGCATTTCACTAAACAAAGAACAGCTTAGTACTTGGTCTGTGTAAATAAAGGAATACTATGCTGCATTGAAAAACAAGGAACTCATGCAATATTATTCAAAATGGGTGAACCTGGAGGACATTATGCTGAGTGAGGTATCTCAGTCACAA